>NC_039358.1:20240843-20532833 GCF_003573695.1 Papaver somniferum
AAATCAATGAATCTATCTCACGGTTCTAGAAAGACTTAGATCCGTAGAAACGTTGATCTTTGATCTAGTTTGAGTGAGCCTTATATCAGAAGAGAAGGTTCTCAAGAATAAACAAACTAGGTGCAATCAAAGATTCAACAACCGTTAGTCAATCAAATCAATCGAAAACAAAAGATAAACTGCAATTATCCATTTTCCTACCAACGGTACACGCTAGAGCTTCTCAATCCCAAAGAAGACTTTAAACTGAGCGGCCGTAAGATATTTCGCCTAATTAGGTTACTCTCCTTTCCGAATAGGCGGCTTCACCAGTAACAGTACAACAGAGGAAGTTTATTGTCACGAAGGATTAGTTTGCTAGAAAGGCAAACTTCAAGTATTTATAGACAAGGAAGTTTGGACACCAAGGAATTTCCAAAACCGAAAATATTCTCAAGATATTCTATAATAATTTCCATATTCGGTTTTCATAATTCCTGAGAATGATCTGTCCAAAATAATGATCGAAAATCTCCTTGGAAAATCTTTAACTAGCAAATGCACATTACTAATTCTTATTTTCCATATATAATTAAAATATTCTTAACTTATTTAATTTGGATCCTGGGATTTACTTACTTCTTAGCCGTTAAGGACTATCCTTGAACAATAAAAAAATATACGCATTACTGCATGTGTTAAAAGTGTGTCGACATCCTTTCTTTGTAAGTCCTCTTTCATACTTACTCACTTGAAACCGATTTACCACACTTCCAAACAAGTTTACAATTGGTTCATCTGACTTTCAAGAGCTATGCGATTGTAATCATGGGTTTAACGGTTCTACCAAAACAAGTTTCGGTTCTAACTCTATGTGAGTATTGTGCATAGTCACACTATCTTTCCAAAATTCGGTTGACTAGGTACTAGGATCGGTTCCCCACATATATGTGGTATCTAACTCATATGTGTTGCACATGTCCATAGGATCGGTTTCCCTTTGCCTAAAAACGTGTTGCACATCTCCATAGGATCGGTTCCCCTTTCTGCTATAAACCTTGTTGCACCCCGTACAAGGATCGATTCCCCTTTGTGACGTGTTGCACATCTTACTAGGATCGGTTCCCCTTTACCCAGTGTTAGGTCTTACAAACTACACAAACTCGATAATACGAACAGGTGATTACTTAAGATCGGTTTCACTAATAAAAGTCATACCAATACAAAATTCAGGCCTCATGTGAATAGTTTTACCAAGAACACAAACAAGTCATGAGCGGTTATACTAATCACACATATTGGTCGTTCATAAGATATGCAATGAAGAACAGCCCCAATAACGCCTGACGATTTCCTTTTCGGTTCAAAAACAAAGTTCATGAACTTACTTCCTTAAAACACATGTAACAGCATTGTTTCCTAGGATGAAATCCTCACCTCATACCCATACATAATCACAATAGCATTCATACGATTATGTTGATGTCTTATATACAAAGTTTAATGGTTCAGTAATAAACCTCGTATTGTATTCCTTAATACTATGTCTAACTAGAGTGTAATCATGCTTTGCAGTTTTGTTTTCAATATACACGACTTGAAAGACACAAGATAGATATGGAACAAGTCAAGTTATAGTTACTAACCTCAAGCTGAAGGATAATGTCTTTGTTGTCTTCAATCAATCTTCAGATCTTTGTGAGTAACTGGAGCACAAAACTTCTATCATTTCTAGTCTAACCTATCGAAGTTGACTGGAGTTTACATAATAGCGACTCGAGCTTTGGAACTAAATATGACAACCAATCTTGACATACCACCGCTTGGTGGGTTCAACCGAGCAGTGCTCTAACAATTTGTATTCTTAACTGTTGATTTTGATCCATCCACATAAAAATTTGGCTTGGAACTTGAATGGGTTTTCATCAAAAATCAAATATTGACAGTATAATTGTCATTCGAAATCCCTCCGTCCCCGTGATTTTTTTCAACTTAGTCATCAGAGTGGAAACATGGGTCCAAGATGAAAGAAGGTGGGGTTTGTCATCCCCCAAGAAAGTGGATGAAGTAGAAGGATTCCTTTCTGCATGTACCAAGCCTTGTATAGCTAGGCTTTGAAGCAGAATCTCTGGTGGGTCAACATCAATGCTGGCTGGGTTCGAAATATAAGGGAGGAAAACTCAAGGAGATGATAAACAGAGCTCAAAAAGATGAACTATTACCATTATTACGTTGGGATTTTACTAACATGTAGGAGTTAGCTTGATTGAGACAAAGCAGGGAATGATACCTGCTGTGATAATACCAGTGACAACGAAGACTGAATGACGGCAATAACGAAGAAGGAGTCTGCAGGCGTAGTGGGTTGACAGTTGAACGACTCAGAAAGATTTAATGACAATATTTCATTTTCTTGGCTTTTTATTAGATACAACAAGTAAAGAGAAAATTTAGAGATATGGATTGAAAATCTCGCTGGAAAACAGCGAACAAGAGGCATTTTCCAGGTATTTTTACGAACAGTTGGTGCGCATAAAACTCAGGTTGAGAAGGTGTTCTCTGTTTGTTACTTGCGCTTCTATTTATAGGGTTTTTTCCCTGCAAATTCGATTTGGATCAATACCCAACTCTACGCAGACTCAAAAACGCGTCTGATCTATAGCCGTTCATTAAAAAATCAACAACAACACCTCTTGTTGGTTGTTATCCGACGAGATTTTCAATCCATATGCGGGAGGAAAAGTGTTTTGTAGGAGAAGTCAGCGAGATATCATGTAAGAATTACTAATACGGTGTTGTTTTCAAAAAAAAAAAAAAAAATCTTTGTAGGAAGTGCTAATGAAATTTGTTTTTTTTTTCCTTAGGTTCACTTAGTATTTGTATCGGAACATTTAAGTTCATATATCGATAAAAAAAAATGTTAAGTTCATATAACAGTCATCATGACGTTTTAGTTTATATTACGGTTGATAGGTCTTCTGACTAACTGTAAAACAGTGTTACGGTTGGATTCGATGCTTAGTTCCAACTGTAGATTGTTTTGAAAATCTAAAACAAAAAAGGTTCTCTCCAATTTTTCTTCCTCAAAAATTAACATTAAACTGGTTTGGATTTTCACTAAGTATAATATAAACTCATTAATCTAATCATTAACTAATTAAAATTATTAACACTAACCAAATAAGGATTGTTTAGTCATTATGGAAAATATTTTGATAAGGAGAATTTGAAGTTATTAACTGATGACCCGTTTTTGTCCTACTATAACAACCCTTCTATTGGAAAGTGAAGCCCTTGTACGAGGTTTCTAAAAGAAAGAATGTACTTTTTACAGGAAACTCTAATTACCAAAATTACCCATGTTCATGACTGATATATCCAAAATAAGTACGCTTGGCATGCCCGTGATTTCTATCTCTGCGGTATTATTAAGCAAAAAAAGGTTTCCACTCTTTTTTTTTCTTTTTTTCGTGCATTTTTACCGAAAATAAAGAGCATCTCTAATAGAGGATAAAATATCTTTTTTAAATAGACACATTAGGATATTAGACCCCCTTTAGTTGGGCCGACTGTCTGAAGGGCCCGTATGAAGGGAGTCTCTTTTATAGTCACCTTTTTGTAAAATGAAGTATAACGCAAATGTGCAATTTGATAAAAAGATTGGATTTGGTGCGATCAAGCGTTTTCAATCAACAATGAAATGACGCGAATGCCCTTCCCCTTTAGTCCAATTATTATAAGTAGAAATTAACGTTTAGTCCAATTTTGAGTGGGATTTGGACGCTTTAGTCCACTCCTCTGAAGCCCAGGATGCTCTAGTCAAAATATCCCCCGATTTTTACTGTTTATTCCAAATCTTGACGAGTTAGCCCAATTTTTTTAAAGATTCTCGATTTTTCGATATACCTTAAATGCCCTTGAACCGATTCCATATATATAATCAGTGTTTTGAAATCGAAATTTTTGGATCTCAAATATGAATTCAAGAGAGGGAGAAGGCCAGAGATAAATTTCCGAGGCAATTTAACAATTTTAGGGATGTTTTGGTGGATTTAATTGTTTCTTCAACGGAATTCAACTTCAGGTTACTTTGGAAGTGTTTTGAAAGTAATATTTTTGGATCTCAGATATGAATTCATCGAAAGATTGAGAGACAGATCGATACAGATAAATTTTGGATGCGATTTAACAGATTCAGAGAGTTTTTGGTGGATTGTATCGTTTATGCAACAGAATTCCAACTTCAAGTTACTTTGAAATCTTTAATTTTTAGTTTTTTTTGGTATAATTTTGAGTTTTATTTTGAGTTTATGATATTAATACAATCTGTTATATCTTATTGTTGCATGATATTGATTTGATTTTGTTATTTCTTAGCTTTTGATTCTCGTGAAACACTTTTAATTACTATTTTTTTGTTTTTCATTTTTGTTTTATGACTAGAATATGACATGTGCCGTAACGGCCAGGGATTTGTTCAGCTTGTTAACATATTCGACGCCTGTCCTAAGAAACATTTGGTCCCACTAATGCATTTATTGTGTTTGATACTGATGTGCAATATAGTCCACTCTTTAACGCACCAAAGTTGCTTTTTTCAAATTACAGCAAACATTAAGAGATCTTATGACTGATATGTATCCATCCATTCGTAGAATTCCAGATACACCCATCTGCAAAAAAAATAAAATAAAAACTCATTTGCCTGTATATCCAAGAAATGTGTGCTAACATTCGTCTGACATTACATTTTTCCTTAGATGTGCTAACATTCGTCTCAATGGATGTAACTTAACCTCTAATTATCTAAGTCGTCCATTGAACCATGGTCTTCCCCTCGGTAGCATGGTGAGCAGTTGCTATATATACCTCATCAAGAGTGCAAGTAACTCATCAGATATTATTCTGGGTTGTGGATCCCTATATGTTCATCCGATAAAGGTAATTAAAGCATGCTTGCGAGGATTATCTGTGCTGATTTGATCGGACATTATTTGACCCTGCAAATTAAATTAATACTTTGTGCAAGAGACTGGCGGGCAATAAGAAGTTTCGAATAGCTACACTGTTTGTAACGAAATTTGAAGGAGATGTGGATTTTGAGATTGCACTTGGTAGTTAACTTATTTTCTAAAACGAAACGGTCACAACATTTTTCCATTTGTGAGCTCAAGCACCTAATTTATACAATTATTCGAGTGAAATTGCTGGATCAAGGTCTAGTTTATGAGATTTTGTTGTTGTTGCTTGGATGATCTTTTGCACCTCACTATCAACTGCAACAAAAATAGTAGAGCTGGTAGGGTCTTGGACTTAGAACCATAGCATGAAGGGAAGTATTTCCATCAGAAATTCTGTAACAACACCTGGGTATGGGTTCATCAATCTTTGCTTCGCTCTAGGTGGCCCACTGATCACCCTCTTCTCTAACTAATTTTGTTGTGCGATTGCCACATTTCCAATAGTACCAACCATCATCTGTCATAAGCCGATTACGATTAGCGGTTGCACGACCCAAATATTAATTTTTTATGTTCCAGCTATAAATGCAGTAATGAGCTAGAAACGTACGTTACACCCGGCATTCCATTTGGCCATTTGGCCGCCATTAGTTCAGAAATACTCTTTAGGTTGCCCAATAACAAAAATGCCGCAGTGGCGAATCCATCTTTTGGTAGGTAGTTATCTGATGGGTGGTGTTTTTTGGCAGCACCCGTCTTACACAATAGTTTATCATGAGTGACTATCTTTTCTACGTGGAGCACTCCATACCATGACTAAGAAATATTATATGGTTCCCTTACCTTTGCCGCGTATCCATCACTCCAGGAAGCTCCATGTTCAAGTAGATCTTGGTGGAATTAGTTGATGACAAAGATAATTTTCCTGTGAAACGGTCGTGGGTTGTTAGTTTCTAGTATAAGTTTATAAATTAATGGAAAGTATTGTGTTCATATAACGCATAATCGATGTTTAACCTTAATATTTTTTTTTATGTAGGTACCCGTTACCACAATCGGTGCATACTCAACACCATGTTGGTCCAAGTTCCAGCTTAGCTCCCTCGTCGAGTCACCCCACATAGTAATTTTCACATTGACACCGCTGCAAAAAAAAAAAACTCAAGATTGTTGACCATCCAAATAGTTTGCTAAACATCTTGAATATGGCCTCAAAAATTAAATAACAATTCAGCACAGTTGTACCTCAGGTTCTTGAGAGTTAGGTCGCGCATTATGGATCATTGCCCATTTGCTCTCTTAAATTTCTGTAGAGTTGTCAAGCTGGTGGTAAAAATGCCGACCACATCTACTTGACCATAAGAAGTGAAAATAATTAAAATGACATTGGGGACAAAACTAATGATATAAAAAAATGGGAGGTATGTGTTTGCAGTATTAGACTCAGTTCTTCAAAAGCAGTAAAAGAGAATTTGTAGGGCGGCATTTTCATTGTGGTGGAATCCATAGGCTTAAGCTCGATATTCTACTCAAAAAAGGCACATGAGTCATTTATAGTAGGGCGATTTTTTTCTAGCAATCCATCCTTCAAATGACCACCTAAAAAGAACAAATCATTATGCCAAGTTCAAAATGACCACCTATAAAACGAAAGAAGATCATGGCAGCCGTATTGATAGTTCGGCAACAAAAAAAAACATCTGGAGTAAGAAAATAACAAAGAAATACTTCAGTGATATAGTATATAGCAAGACTATGTTTGATTGTAACTTACCTTGGTCTTGAACATTATATGCCTGAACCTACTCAATTTAAGAAAAACATCTGGATCATCTTCACTGGCGGTTTAACTATCTCTTCCAACTGTAAGGTTTCCGTTGATTTCTGTAGCACCACTAAGTGCAGTATAAAAGTTGTCCCAACTTCCAAAATTTCCTGAAGAGTCTCTTTTTTCAAGCCCTTGGGATCAGCTCCTGCCCTTTCATCATCATTAAATTTCCAGTACCTTATGATGCCTCATGCCTGTGTACCAAATGACAAAACACACACATACTAATTAGTTCAGTGGCTTAAAATAACTTTTCATTGAGCTTATACAACAATGAGGTATAAATGTACATAAGACAGGATTTGTATATTTGGTTTTTATGCGTTTTGTATAAATGATATAGATTAACAATTCTGTGAACACTACAAAATGAAAGAATCACTCAGAAACATATAAATGCGGCAGTTTAAAGTAGTAGTTGGGTTCAAAATAAATTACATACCTTCGCATTAAGTAATCATAGGCTGGATAACATACGAACTCGTAATTCCCTTGCGGCCATACATACTCTTGAGAGAGGAAGATATAACATTATGCTGCCACATCGGTATTCTGCAAATGTTTCATTAACAATTTTCAACTTTAGATATCAATCTCTAACTCAGCCTAGATAGTAGAAATTAAGTTCTGATGTTTTTCATAAGACACTGTGATTCAGTGGGGACATTTGTTGTACCGAAACTAAAGAGTATGGAAGAATTAAGATTACAACAGTAGAAAACTACAAAAATAAATATCAAAGTTAGATGGCATCAACGTATAAACCTCCATAGAAACTTCAAATTCCATAAAGCCATGTAATTTGAGATTGAATAATAATGGCACAGCATTCAAACCTCGGTTAAAATCCAAAATTCTCAATTCTCGTGAAGATTCACAAAAAGGTATAAATTTCAATTACCTTAGATGAGTTCCCGAAAAATCTCATTTTCATTTTTCTGCTGATGATGATTCTAGGTTGTTGTTGCTCCTGATAAGTGCAGAAACACCCAAATCAGGACATCCTTATATGTATAGATAAACAATCAAAACCCATGTTGAGAAAAGCACACATCTCCAATACCTTTATTATTAATCCAAACCCAGGATGAGAAAATCAACAAAAAATATTAAGAAAAATATCAAAATCAGAGAGATTTCCCTCGAAAAATACCAAAATCACGGAAACTTAAGAAAGGAGATTGGTAACCATTGAGAACCTGTGCAAGATAACTTTTGGGGAGGTTTATGCAGTCGAACGAGAGTGGTAAGAAGAAATATTTGGGGAGGTTTATGCATTCGAACGTGATTGGTAAGAAGAAATAATGGTGTTATTAATGGGTATCTTCTATGTTGGTAACGCATGAGGACTTGGTTTGATTATTTTGGTTCGATTTAAAGGGAGTAATGGTGGTGCTAAACTGCTAATTGATTTCATCCGTTATGGATGAAAAGATGGAGCAGAATTCAAAACCTAGTAATTGCAGCTTAGCTTTGGCAAACGTTACAGATGTAAATTAAGAGAAGAAGTCGAATATGGGACGTTGGATTAGGGCGTAGAAGAAGGGTGCATTCTAGGCCATGATTTATCTTCTTCGTTTTTTTGCATTTTGAGAGCAATGGAAGCCATTCATCTCTTAGAAAACGCCTTTCAAAGCCGTCGGATTTCTAAAAACACATTTGTTTTTGTAAGATAGATGCATGAGCTGATTTTTCTTTTTTTGATTCTCATGAACTGATATTTGATCGTAGGATTATAAATTATTCATCTGTGTGTTCTAATAAGACTCTGAATCTTATATCTTCGATTAATCGATGAAGTATTTGATTTAGATTTACTATTATTTGATGTTTGCCTTCGGTTAAATGTATATTTTCATGTACATTATTCACGTTTTAGGTTATTCACATCTGAAAATGTGATTTGAAGCTTCAAATTTTTATTATTATTCTTTTATAATATGCAGGGGTATCAAGCATGTCTGAGAAGGTTGTTTAAGCTATTTTCAATCATGGTGAGCATCCTGCGCCTTTTCGTATTAATACTTTGAGCACCGTATATGAATTGAAGCGTTTTGCATGTAAGCAATGGTGGTCTTTGTCTCCTGAGAGTATACGTCTCCGCTCTATGAATAATGGTCAAATAATTTTTGTACAAGGTGATATACAACTGCAAGGTTTAATTGCTCTTAATATTTTTATTAACAGTGAATATTTCTATTTGAATGTTGACGTGATTCCAAAGCATGCTTCTCGTTTTAAATCTGGTTGTAGTACTAGTTCTATCTAGTACTGCAAATTCTTGTGTAACTGAAAGTCCTAAGCTTATAATGGTGGTAGATCATGATGCAGACAAGGGTAAGCCTATTGTTTCCGTTGAATGGATTCATATTTTTGACAAGATAGGTAGAGAGTTTATGGTTGGTGTTGAATCTGTTAGAATTGTTGTGGGCAAGTATAAAATGACTACTGGTTACAAGATTAATATTCTGAAAAATGACATGACTCGGTCTAATGCAAAGTATAAAGAAGATGGTTGTTCATGGAAGATTCACTTTGGGTCTGTGAATGGTGACATTTCTCGGTTCGATCTGAAAGATGCTAATATTCTTCACAGGTGATTGTTGTTCATTTCATTCCACATTATGTATGCTTTTCATAGTGGCGTACATAGATTTGCACCTTATGTATGTAGGATTTTTTATGTGCACATTACATATTCTAGGATATTCATGTGTATGTCCGTAGTTAAGGTGTAAATGATTGTGCACCTTTGTATATGTGTGATTTCTTTAGGTGTACATTTTGGTGCACATTACTTTTTTTTCTTCAATGTTTTTTGTTTTTTGTAGTTGTGGTGTTGGTTTGAGGTTGAAGAGTCCTTCGGTAACAACCATGTTAGTCAAGCATTTGATCGCTGGAAATATACAGGGAGATCATAGTTGAAAACCCAATCAGATCATTTCACTTTTTAAGAAGACTTATGGGTCCAATATTAAGTATCAACATACCCGTAGAGGGAGAGAAGCCGTATTTGAATAACAGTTTGGGGATGACGAGAAGTCGTATAGCGATTTAGTTTGGTATGTCAAAGCCATTGAGGAAACTAATTCTGATAGCTATGTGAATTTTGAGGTTGATCATGCAACTAGAAGATTTCAGAGGATTTTCATATGTTTTGGTGCTTGCAAGTATAGCTATAAGTGTAAATACCCTGAAGCTCGTCAACGGTATTAGACTAGTCAAGAGACGATTTAGACGATAATGACCCGATTAGTTTAACACGTACGTTAATTATTAGGAATTAATCTAACAATAATCTAGAGACGAAACTAGTACCGCTAAATAGTTCTCGAAGAGTTATGCGAGACTACTCGAACGTGTCAATCAGATACAAGACGAATAAGTAATCATCAGATACTCATGAAGAGCAAAATAATCTTTTCATTATTTGGATCGACATGGCTGCCCATATATATTTGTTGGGTGCCTTTATCATTTTCTTTGGCCTTATTAGATCCAGTCGAGCAGATAAGCCTCATTCAGCCTTTTCCTTTCTCTTTCTTTCTTTCTTTCTTTCTTTCTTTCTCGTTCTTCTTCTTTCTTCTCCTGTTCTTCTTCTCCGGCAAATTTGAGAGATCAAATGGAAGTTTTGAGATCATGCGAAGAAGGGTATGAGTAAGGGATCAGTGATGGTGCTGGTGTGGATTCAAGTAGTTAATTATGTTTCACGAGAAGAGTTAGTTCAGAGAGGAAATGAGTTAGGGTTTAAAGTTTTTATTAATATGGGTTGAGGACTCAGAAGACGAAGAATAGAGCTGTGGTTGGATGGAGAACAAACAACTGGGTTAAGGTTTAATTGAAGGATTGAAGTTGTTTTGGTGATGATTTGAGAATTAGGGTTTTATAGGAATTGCAGAATAGATTGAGAAGATGAAATAGATGGGCAATTGAGATGCTGATAGTCAAAGAATGAAGGGGTTATTGTTTAATTGATGATGTGAATCGGTGTAGTTGATGAATCAGGAAGTTACGGTTTCGGTTCTTCCCCAAATTAGTAAATTAGGGTGTTCGTTGATAAGAAGGTGAGTAGTGATGAGAGTTAAGTTGGATGATGTAACAGCAAAAGGTGTTATCGTTTAATTGTGGTCATGGAGTTGTTTTGGTAAAGAATTCAAGAGATTGGGGTTGTGTTTGAGATGGTTGCCCAATTGTGTCAGGGAAGGAAGAATCTGATTTCAATTTGCAGGAGTGGAGTTAATGGGAGGTAACTGTTCTTCTTAGATAACTTGGTAATGTTATTTGATTTTCATTTATTGAGTATTGAATTTGTTAATTGAACTGAGAAATTAGATGGATGTGTGTGTATGGAATGGACTTTGAGATTTGGGGAAATTTGGTTGTAAGGAAGATGTTTGACTGGAAAATGGTGTTGTTCTTGTTGGTGGCAGTTAATGTAAGTTACAAATAACGAAGATGTTATAAGGTTGTGGTGTTGAATGACAAGGGATGTGTTTGAATCTTGGTAGTGGTAAATTTGGAAACATAATTGAGGTTGCAAGTGAGGATTGAGATGAAATCTCAACTATGGATGAATTGGAAGAAGTGGTTGCAGGGGAGCGGTAGTGATGAGAATTGAGTTGCAGGATTGAATGTGTTATATTAATGATATTTAGAGGATATATGAACAGTGCAGATGTGTTGGTTTGTTGAATGCAGGGAGTTGTGTTGAATTAGTGGTGAACTGAATAAGGATAGTGGTGCTGAAATGGTTATTTGAGTTGGATTGTATTAGTGGTGGTGGTCTTAGATGTGATGGCAGTGGTAATGTGTATGTAATGGGTTAGTAGAGCCTGTAGTGAATCCGATATGGCAGTTCATGAGAGTAGTGGTGTTGTTACTGTGTCAGAGAAGGTGCGTTACTGGATTGCTTTTGGTATGAACTGAAGTTGATTGTAATGCTTCTATAGCAATGGTCTTAGAGAAAGCCTGCATCTGCAGATCAAGGTAACTTGTTTATGTAAGTTAATGTGAATTATAGAGTTGTCTTAAAGGGAAGAATTGTATATCGTTGAATTGAATAGGTTTAGATCAATTTTGAGTTATAAATTGGAATGAATGAATTGATTGATATTGAACTGAGATTAGAGTTACGGCTGTATGAAGAACCATTGTCCTGTGCAATGTCTCAGGCTTGAACCTTAGCATGTCTGACTGAGCTTACTCAGTCTGGCTCGGTTTGTTCTTAGCTGACTGAGTTGAGCGAACTCAGTATTTGGTTTGGATTCCGTTTTGACTCAGTTAATTGACTGAGTTAACCAGTTGACCATTTTGACCTGGACTTTGACCTGACTTTGGACGTTGACTGTCAGTTGACCCTTTTGACCGTTAGTGACTGTTAGATTGACCCAGTTGGGTCAGACCTTATGTAGTGGGCCGGACTAGTGGGCCGTGCCGGATCAGGCCCATGGGCTTGGGCTTAGGTCCAGCAATCTTAATTAGTGTTTGGACCACTTATGGTCTGAATTAGTTTTGGTTTCTTCTGAACTCTGCTAGTTTATGGTCTGAATTAGTCTTTGGTTTCTTCTGAACTCTGCTAGTTTGGGTTTGGTTAGTGATGAGAATAGACGATTTAGATACTTTGCCGTTCTTGATTTTCTCCGGATGATGGAACCCTAGGTTTTAAGAAGAAAATGATTTTCGGAGTGTGACTGACTGATATATGTACGAGACTCGGGTTCGCCATACCGGTTCTATACCGAATTCAGGGGTACACTTGTAAACTGGTAAGGTTACAGTATTTTTATTTTATAAAATTAAGTAAAGTCTGGTCATCAACAGTCTATGCAGGTCAACGTCCAGTCTAGGTACCAAGCACTAACGTTGGACAAATGTTAGACCAAAGCCTAGTGTTGGACAAAACCTGAGTACCAAAGACCAATTATCCCATTTACAGTTAACTCTTTTGAAATCATTGTTGTCTCTTTTACAAAAGTTTATGTTTTACAAACTCATGTATTTACTGTCTGTGTATTCCATGATTTGTTTAGTTTGCATTATGATAGTTCTGTTGATTCTTTTAATCTTTCCATGGTTTGGAAAGGACTTGTAATGTTTTGTTGTCGTTATGAACTGTATGGGAAATGAGAATTTCCACATGTGGTATATAGGATACGCTCCTTCACATTTATACCTAGAGCTTTTATGATATATTGGTCGACAGTTTGCGAGTTCGGAATTGTCGACATCCATACATACGATTGGGTGTGGATTTGCGAGTTCGGAATTGCACAACCATATTATACATTGTTTGAAGAAGGATTTTGTTCGTATACATGTTTGTTTGTTACAGTGACTTGGTCACTTTTAATGTTTTGGAAAACATATATTGTTTTCCATGTCTTGCCTTGATTTCTTGAAAGTTAAATGTTATATTCCTCCTGGGCACCCCTTCTAGGGATGATGTGCTCACCCATTCTCACTTTCAGTTTCAGAGACAGATTAGAGTTGCGCAGCGAAAGCTTCAAGTTGTTTTGATTAATATGGGTTGAGGACTCAGAAGACGAAGAATAGAGCTGTGGTTGGATGGAGAACAACTGGGTTAAGGTTTAATTGAAGGATTGAAGTTGTTTTGGTGATGATTTGAGAATTAGGGTTTCATAGGAATTGCAGAATAAATTGAGAAGATGAAATAGATGGGCAATTGAGATGCTGATAGTCAAAGAATGAAGGGGTTATTGTTTAATTGATGATGTGAATCGGTGTTGTTGATGAATCAGGAAGTTACGGTTTCGGTTCTTCCCCAAATTAGTAAATTAGGGTTTTCGTTGTGTTTATGGGCGAAAACTATTTCTGGCGGTTTTGGTAATTTGGGGTGTGTGAATGAGAAATGAATCTAAACCCTAAACAAATGCACTGCATGGGAGTGCTTGTGATTCGAGAAATCAATCTGTACAACTCTGGCCTAAACCAAGAAATGGTCGTTCCAGACTTGCTTCGGTCACAAAGTGAAGGAGATGGGGTTGATCTTAGGGAGGGAAGCGAAGAAGGTGTTGAGATTGTGGCTATCAGTTCTGGTGTTTGGATACGGTTGTATCAACACTTGGTTTCTGTTGTCTTGTTCTGTCTTGGAAATAGGGAGGAGAGCCTATTCATACAAGTCATTGAGCCTAACCAACGTCTCTAATGGAAGTGGAGAAAGTGGAGCGATGGAGTAGTGGAGTTGCGTGTGTTAGTGTCACACGATCAGTCTTGCCCACTTCTCCCATCATCACTAACCGTCCATGTCTTCCTGACACGTTCTTGTGATGGCGCGTTGTTGATGAGTGCTAAAAAGTGCATATTTTTATATATTTTTCTTGGCATTTAACTCATCTTTTGTGCATTAATTCTACATTTTATCCCATATTCTGTATTTTCATTGTTTTCAAGAATAAATATTTTTATTAATTAATTTTGCATTTTTAGGTACCAAATAAAGTTTGGATGAATAGCGAAGCGGAAAAGAGCAGAAAAGTAGTGAAAAGCCGGGAGGAATTACGCAAGGAAGCCGCGAAGAATGTTGTGCACAAGATCAAAAGGCTAGAAATGGGCTTGAAGAGGAAGAATTGTTCTTAAAGAAGATATGGGCTTGGCATACCCACGGCCCAAAACCCTCACCCAAATCCAATTCCTATATCCATACCTGTTTCCCTTTCTAGCCGTCATATTGGATCATCTCAGCATCCTATGGTCGCTTCATCGTCGTGCATCAAAATCTGAAGATTCTGCTTCACACTACAGCACCTAACTCCATCTTGAGCCGTCAGTTTCGTTGTATTTTTGCATCCAACGGTCGCTCAAGATCTGCCTCCATCTAGCCGTTAGATCCAACTCATCTCATATCATCCAACGGTCTCGGTTTGCAAAACATCAAGACTCGATGAGTCCGCTCAACACTCTAGAACCCTAACCTATTTACCCTAAACCAAACAATTCCTAAGAGAAACTCTATCGAGTTCTCTTCCTCCTTCCCCTCTTCTTCACAACGCCATACCACCACCATTTCCACCACCTGCTCCGCCACCAACTCTCTGTCACCACCTCAACCATCATCATAACCACCACGTCCATCAAAGGAACCTAATCCCATCATTTTCCCTTCTCCTTAGCCACCTATTTTCTCAATTTCTGCACGTTTTCTATCAGAAACCCTAGCGTGTAAAATTGGGAAATTAGGTCGAAATTGAGAAGCAATTGGAGGCGTGGGGAGCAGGAGAATACGAATAAGAAGCATGGGTAGACGATTGATTCGTCTCATCACAGTTGGTGAGTAAAAAAATCAAAACCCTAATTTTACTGTTAATTTGGGGATTTTTGGGATTGAGCTTGCATGTACAAATTGAAGGCATGGGTTGTATCAGGAGAGGAAATAAAGGCACGGGTAAAGAGTTATAATTGCTATCAGTGATTAGGTAAAACCTAATTTTGATTTTCACCAAACCCTAATTTCACTGTTTTGGGTAAAAGGGTGTTAACCCTAAAGTTGGTTTGTGTATAAATAGGGATGATGGGTATGTGTTAGAAGTATGCCTGGGTTAGCCAGAGCTCAACCTTAGAGGCCTGGACTATCCAGTGCTCCCTATTGTTAGTTTCAATTACAATTTCAGTTTTTAGCATAATTTCATGTTCAGTAGAACTCAATTACATTTGTTCACAATGTTTGTTATGTTCTAATCCATTCTGCTAAGGTTAGATGGAGCCCTTAATATTTTGCTAAATTGATTCATGTTTTTAGTGGTGTTATTGTTGTACTTAATTGCTTAAGGGTAGATTTCATCTTAGTTCCACAACATATTACTTTCACCATGTATGTCATGCATCCTTGGTAGTTTGATCAATTCTATGTTGTTGTGCTGTAAATCATGCTTAAAATGAATAGATTTATCTTTTGATTAGTTGTGCTTTAATCAGACAATTAATACTTGTGATAAATACTTTTTACCAGAGACAATGACATCACTGTAACTGAATTACTTAGCTAAGATTAGGTGGTGGACTCCAAAATCCTAGCAATCTCCATATCCACACTGCGCTTTAGCTTTTGTCTTGACACTTTAGGTTCGAATTCAATTAAGAAATATAGAAAATCAACACAGCTCCCTCCTTGTCCCTGTGGACTTCCCCTGCTTATTCACTCACTACAACTGACCCTGTATACTTGCAGGTCTAAGTTGTAGGTTCTTTCAAAACCCTACCAGTTGTGCGCTGCACGTTGTAAACCGCCAGACCAATACCCCAGTAAGTATCCCCCAGTTTGTGACATGTTTGATGTCTCGAATGTGTGGATCGTGGGACCCACAAAAAGTAGCATGTGATGCTAGATTAAATAACTAAGTTATTTAGGAAGTCGATACTTGTGAAGTATCGTGTGTATTTTATGCAGGTAATGCATCGAATATATTCAGCATGTGTGAAGCATCGTTGTTTTAAGGCTTAACGGAGTAAGTCGCGGATTAAGCATCTTAAAATAGCATCACATCCAGCCATCTTCGAGTTATCGTTTGGAGGAAGTACAGGTAAGTCCTGACTTGGCCGATCACTTCGTGTGGAAGAGTGGTGGACGATGATCGTGGTGATGCCTCACTGGTCGCCTAACTCCTGTCTTAGGCTGCCCGTCCAAGCTGGTGAAGTTGGACGGACGAGATGGCTTGCGACCCACATCTGCAACCGTCGGATTAGGTTTTAGGAGGTGTTCGAACACCAACCTTTAGCTTGGTCGAATCCAAGCATTGGACACGCTTTGGAAGGGCCGATTGGGCATGCGTGTAGACGACATGCTGGCGTAGGTGTCTGTACCTCACTGTCCCATGGAGATGCGATCTAAGCCACTCAATTTGTCTGGCAAAGAGGAGCGACTGAGATTGATTTGCGACAGAAATCCCATGCAGCAAAGGAATTGAAGACCGCACGTCGTTCCTACTTCGGGCGCACGTTTCGAGATGAGCAACCATGGTCGGTCTTGGCTGATCATTCAGGCGTGCAGTCGGCATGCTAGTGTACACGTCTGTACCTTATAGTCCCGTGAAGATGTGAACTAAGCCACTCAATTTGTCCGACAAAGTTGAGTGGTCGAGATCGATTTGCAGTTGAAAACGCGTGGCCATGCCTAGTTTGGGCGTACGAATCGAGACGAACAACCATAGTTGGTCTTGACCGATTAGTCATGTATGTAGGCGGGACCACGGTGATTGTGTTGACATGCTCTGGGCCCTTTGAATCTACATCTACACCCTCCATCTATGCCTGCGAAGATGGATGATTGAGACTGATTTGCGACACGTGATGTGCCGCAAACCCTAATTAGGGTTTCACGTCCACGCTGCTTTGGCTGGACGAATTGGCAAGCCACGCTTCTCTTTTGGGGAGGCCGACCATGTGGGTCCCACGTTGGGTTGGTGGTGAACGCGCCAATACCTGCCTGGTGGCTATGGGTCTGATCTAAGCCATCCAATCATACCAGTGAAATTGGATGGTCGTGATCAATTTGGGACCTTTAATGGAATTTCCTGCGACCCTCAATTCTTCAAGATGACACAACTTCGAACAAACGTATATTGCAATCTGGTTAGGTTAAGGAAGAGTCGGTCATGCAGGTAGGAAGAAGGTCCGTCGGCGTACACCACGGCGCTTGTTCGACCGGCTTTGGGCTGATCCACGCCGTCCAACCACGCCGGTGAAGTCGGACGGACGTGATGAACTTGAGACTGCCGTAGGCGGACTTTGTTTGTACGATTCCTCCAAGCTTCTCCATACCAGTCTGGCCATCCAACTTCAGGCTGGTGTTCGGTGGTAGTTTGGGAGGCATGGTAGGTATTCGACCGACCAGGGCATAAGTGGGCCTGCTGGTGGTCATTAATGTAGTAGCTTGCTCCTGCTGAGGATCGTCTAGGATGATTAAATCGTGCGGCCAACTTGTGTGGCCGTGATTGTTTCTGAGACTGATATGGACAGTTCAGATTCAAATATGTTTAATCGAGCTAGTATAACACACCGAGAGATGTAGCCTGTACGAGTATTTCGTGCATACCTCATTATCAACGTTTGGAGATTCATGTTACTCTGCTGAGAGCAACACTCAGTCGTCATGCCGCACTAATAATGAGAGTTCAGCGGAACAGGAAATACAAGGCTAGTCATGTATTAATTGATAACGATATAAATTCACAGGGTATAAGAGATTGTTGCTACATGCTCCAACCTGGATAAATTAGCGAAGTGAAGAAGTATTCATCATTTTATTAGTGGCTTTATCCTTTGCAAGATGTTAGCGCGTAATTTTGGCTTTTACAATTTTAGCTTCAAATGAAAACCCACCATCAACATTAAGTCCCTGCCTAGCATATAATGGTTACACTATTGTGGGGTAGGCATGAGATGGTGACATACCTATGTGAGAAAGACAAGATAAAGGAAGCTTACTCGGAAGAACTTTGACCGACCGCTAGCAATTGTCCATGTGATCGTGCCGTGCAAGTATGTAATTTTTGGGTGGGACCGGTTTCCTTCCTTGGGCATGCATTTTTTTTGTTTGGCAACTCCCGTCCATGACTCCTACCGCCGCTCCCGGTGACGCTGCCGCCGTTGCTGCTGCCGTCGCCGGACTTTGCCGTTGCCACCGCACACGTACAAGGTAGGTACTTCATCCGTTCTCCCTTGTTCTCACGTTTTTTTTTTCAAACCCTAATTTCTTAGGTAAACTCTTTTTGCAAGATATATCATGATTAGTTAGCAAAACCGTCGATATTGCCAGGATTGCTTAGTAAAACAAGCCGTGAATCCATGAAAATGTTGTTTTTGCTTCCTTTTCATTGTTGCATTCAAAACCTAGATTTTAGGTTATAGCTTGAAAAAACCTTGACTTGAATTTCGTAGACACGACTCCCATGAATAAAGAAAACCGTGTTATAATACGTGCGAATGAATGTGGGCCTCACCATATATGCTCGGTTGAACGTGAGTTCCACTATGTACGCCTGATTGAACATCGACCCTATACCAGTTTCGTGACCTCGACCGGTCTTGATTGCTGACGTGGCCCAATACCAAACTTGTGACCTTGATCGGTCCTGACCAATACCGACTTGACGTGACCCAACACCATACTTGTGACCTTGATGACCAATACCGGCTTGACGTGACCCAACACCAGCCTACTGTCATGATATCAGTCTTGTTTGCGTGGCCCAATACCAGCCTTGCTTGTATGATTGTCCCAGCCTTGTGTACTCCAACGTGAATGTGTGTTCTGTCATGTGTGACTACACATCCCATGCGTTTTCATGCAAGTACTGACTCCCCTGCCTTTTATTGTAGAATGAACAAAAGGGCTCCTGTTAAGATGTCTTCTGGGGATAATGTTGATGCCAAGTCAGGGAGTGTTGACAGCTTCAAAGATATGCCAAACATAGATGATGAGTTGTTCACCGCGCCTTTTCCGAACATTAGAAAGCATCCTTCTCACAAGATAGCCCTGCTCTCTGGTTCAGAAAATATGGAAGCTGATCCATCTTCTTCTTCAACACTTGTGATGAGATTCTGTCTTCGGAGAAATGAGTATCCACCTTCTCCTATTGACTTCAATATCTGTCATACCCCGCTGGGTCCTTATGAAGGATGGATGAGACGCATGCTGAATAATAAGAGTATTAAAGCTAATTTGATTAAGGCGCAAATCCTTGATGCGGTCATGGCATCCTCCACTCTTCAGATTAAGAAGGATGTTGCAGGCTTGATCACTTTCATTTCTCAGTGGTGTCCATCTACTTATACAACCATATGTAGATGGGGGAGAAATGACCATTACTTTGGAAAGCGTTGCTGCATTGATGAACTTGCCTGTTGCCGGAAGCTTCTTTTATAAACTTTCTGATGCAGAACGTCGTGATTATAATGCTATACGTCGTGATCAATTCATCTCTCGATCCTTAAGTTTCAATTTAGGAAAAACCCTAATCATCTTACCTCAATTTAGGAAAAACCCTAATCATCTTACCTCAATCTTACAAGTACTGGGAGTTAATTAGGAAACTGTCCTGCCATGGAGAAAACCATTAAAATTCAAATATTTGCCTCTTCATCTTACCTCAAATTAGTGTTACTGGAGAAATTGTATTAATTTTCTTCTTTTCCTTCCTTGATTCAACACCTCATCTTCAACCATCACCACCCCATCAGTTCAATTAACAACACTCAGCAAATCTTCATCACCATCCTCGATTCTCTGAAGAATCCTAAATAACTCTCAACCATCTTCAATTGACACAACCCTTGATTTATCAACATCTTTAAATCATCAATTTCATTTTGAACTCCAGAATCACACCTCATAGAAACTCAATTCATCTCTCGATCCTTCAGTTTCAATTTAGGAGAAACCCTAATCATGATTCTTACGGATTCATCTTTCTTCAATCGATAAAAAGCCCTAACCAAAATCAATTTACAACCGAACAATTTCATTGATCTACTCTTTTCATTGATTCCTTCAGAAGTAACGTGAATGATTTGGTTCACCATTTAAAGAAGAAAAACAAGAAAAAAAGTAGAAAGACGAAAAATATTTTTTTGTAAATCGATAGTGAAAAAGATAAAGAGAGGACACATAGATAGGTTATTATCGGACACGTATAGAGAAAAAAGTATGATATCCGTGAAGATAATAAACGGGGTTTATAAACACTTAATTAGAGTTTTATCGGATGTTAGCCCGTCGGATGAGCTCTAATCCGGTTCCGTTACGATAAGAAGGAAAAGTTCGTTAAGGCGTCTGGTTTTGATATCCGAAATCCGACATAGTGGATTAAATCCTATAGGATGTCGAATTTTCGGAAACAGATCTCGGACTTCGGACAATTGTTGACATCCCTAACTGCAACAACATGCTTGTGTACAAGTATGCACACACCAACAATATATCTCATAAAATCTACTCCAAAATACATACAACGGGACACGAATCACTGCAAGAACATGCTTGTGTTACGTACAAGTATGTACACACCAACAACATATCTCATAAAACCTACTCAAAAACACATACAACAAGCCATGAAACACTACAATAGTATGCTTGTGTACAAGTATGTACACACTAACAACAGATCTCATAAAACCTACTCAAAAACACATACAATATGCCATGAATCACTGCAACAACATTCTTGTGTACAAGTATGTACACACCAACAACAAATATCATAAAACCTACTCAAAAACACATACAACAGGGCGTGAATTTCACTAAAAACACATAACAACATGCTTGTGTACAAGTATGTACACACTAACAACAGATCTCATAAAACCTACTCAACAACACACAAAACAAGCCATGAATTATTACCTTTTGCTCCTTGAACAGATGTTAAATCTGTTGTTGTCTTTGAAATCTTTGTTTTTTTTTTAGTTTTTTTATTTTTTCTTAGATGGTGATGATTTTGAAGTTGCGGCTGCTATAAATGATGTTGAATGTGATGTACTCTTCGATGATTTTGATCTCGTTTTAGGTGTTGGTGATTCTATACTTTCTTCTGCTTCAATTAAAGACGAATCTTCCGGTTCTTCTATTGTTTTTCTCTTTGCAACAGTTTTTTCGGAATCATTCTGCTTTTCTCATCAACGGCTTTAGTTGATGAAGATTTTTGTTTTGAATTTTGTTTTTTTGTTAAGGTTAGGGTTTAGATTTTTTGATTTGTTCAGGTTTTAATTTTCTGATTTTTTTCTTCATAATTTCTCTTTTTTCTCTCGGTGATAACGTTAAGGAAAAGGAAAATGATTTTTCATTATTATATTCTGGAAGTGGTAAACGTGTCGCTCCCATATTTATTGCGTCAACTATATATGGTTTTTCATTCGCGACACGTGTGCATTATGAAAAGCGTGCGAAGGAGAAGAAAGTCTTTACACATTTTCAAATTAACTCTGGACTAATATGTAACTTGTTGGATCGATGCGGGCTAAATCGTTCTTTTGGATGCGTTTTTGGACTATACCGTTTTTTCCCTTATTATAACTCCTTATGTATCATATTTTTCCTTGCTTGACGATAATATCCTCCAACTTTTCCTTCTATTGAATACATAGACATGATGCAATCTGAAACAGTGATATTTTCACGCCGTGTCAGGAAAAATGATACTTTCGCTCCGTGTCAAGAAAAATGATACTTTCGTACCCTGTGTCAAGAAAAATGATACTTTCACGTCGTGTCAGGAAAAATGATACTTTCGCCCCGTGTCAGGAAAAGTGATATTTCACCCCGTGTCAGGAAAAGTGATACTTTCACCTTGTTTCACGAATAGTGCCAGGAAAACTGATACTTTCGCTTCGTGTAAGGAAAAATGATACTTTCGCGTCGTGTCAGGAAAAATGATATTTTCGCGCCGTGTCAGGAAAAATGATACACCCCATGTCAGGAAAAATGATACTCTCATGATGTGTCAGGAAAAATGATACTTTCCCTCCGTGTCAGGAAAAATGACACTTTCACTCCGTGTGAGAAAAAATGATACTTTCATGCCGGGTTAGGAAAAAGCATACTTTCACCCCGTCTCAGGAAAAGTGATACTTTCGCTCCGTGTCAGGAAAAATGATACTTTCATCCGGCGTCAGGAAAAGTGATAGTTTCACTCCGTGTCAAGAAAAGTGATACTTTCACGTCGTGTCAGGAAAAATGATACTTTCGCGCCGTGTCAGGAAATGATACTTTCATCCCGTTTTAAGAAAAGTGATACTTTCGCCTTTTCAATTTTGCCTATTTTAGGTAAAAATTAATCTGTGAAAGCATCTCATTTTATGAAACGGAAGTAGTATGCGCCTAAAAATATCATTCCAACAAAAAAAGATGCATAATGAATTATGGAGCCACCACAAAGGATGCATAACAATTTATATAGTCGTATTTTGGTTATGCAACCATTAAAACGATGTATGCGCCTCAAAAATATCATTCCAACAAAAAAAAGGATGTATAAAGCGTTATGCAATCAGCGGTTTGTCGTTTTTTTTTTTGTCGGACCTCACCACCGTGGCAGCGATGTTTTAGTATAAAAAAATCTCAAATAGTTAGGTCATATAATTAAGAGGGATGAAATACTAAATATGAAGGTGTTAAAGAAAGTATTAATTACACCTTCGGAATGACCCCTAACTAATTCCGTGTCATCCATTTTATTTTAACAATTTAATTTTTAATATAAAATCAAGCCAACAATTATTCTTTTTATGTTTATCCAAATTTAAAATTTACAGCAAAACCTTGACTATTTGAGATGAGCTTTAAAAAAGGAATCTTATTTAGTATTATATTTGAAAACCCCAACAAATGGAGGCCTAAAAATGAACTCCATGTAGGATTTTTTTGATTAGAGCATAACTCGGTCGACCTCGCATGCGTTGCTATATCAAGCATGTTTGTCAATGTTAGTGATCAAAACTATGTGGAGACTTGAACTTATCTATCACTCAAAAATCTATATATTCTATCTCCTACTTCTTATGAGACAAAAGTCGTATGCTATATAGACTGTATCATACACATTTGATATTTAGAGCCGAGTATATCTCGCCTATCTATATCTCGAAATCATATGTTGGTAAAGCGTTTCGCTTTGATCGGGTTTATCTTCACCTAATGACGAAAGTCATAATGTTTCAATTACTTTGAAAATCGCTTTGAGGATAAATAGTGTAACAACTATATATCGTCCTCTAAGAATGTTTCAATGGTTGGAATGAGAGTTTAGGTCAATATAACCAATGATGGATATAAGCATTGTGTGGTAACACATATGTGCATAAGTCCTATTCCTTAATCCTAAGTTTGCGAACTTTGTTGATTGAGAGAAACCGGAGGAATTGGCTTTGTCAAGTCCGCGAACTTAGTCCACGAACTGACGGAATTTCTCTTACCGAGAATTTCTGCTGGGATTTCCAAAAACTCGTTTGCGTGTTTAGTCCGCGAACTCAGTCCGCTAACCTAGTCCGCCAACTGGCGGAAGTCTCTTTGCCGAGATTTTCTGCTGAGTTTGGAAAACTCTGCCGGTTTCCTTAAGTCCGCGAACTTGTTTGCGAACTTGAGTGGGTTATGATCTAAAGATGTGCTCTGAAAATGAAACTTAAATTACTAAGGAATGCAGTATGCAAACTGTGGATATAAAGTTCATGAGCCGATTCAAATCGAATCAAATCATCTTTGTTTCAATTGTGTCTTGTGTAGTTACATAAGATCTCATACCAATTGAACAACTTTCTAACTAGTTCATTTGAGTCAATTGAACTAGTTATGGTGAAGAAGAATAAGGTTAATATGAAATGCTCATATGGTTAACCTTTTGGGTTACTATGTTGAGCCAACATACACGTACACGTTTGGGCACGGTTTTCACAAACCCAGTAAACGTATATCTCAAGTGTGTGTGACAAGCTAAGTTTTCGATCTAACGGTTGAGAAATATTAGCTTGAATCTAAATCAGGTTTTCATCTAACGGTGAATATTGGTTGCTTTGTACCTAAGGAAAAACCCTGATTTGAAGACTATATAAAGGAGACATCTAGCATTGGGCAAAACTAATCCCCACACGTCTGTGTGATACTAGTGCGCTGGCTAGAGTCTATTCTCCTCTATCCTTTGGTTTTCTTCTCTAAAACCAGGTTAACGACTTAAAGACTTCATTGGGATTGTGAAGCCAGACCGATACTACTTTTATCGTAGTTGTGTGATCTGATCTTGCATCTTCTATCGTACGAGTACAATCTTATTGATTGGCTTGAGATCGTGAGAGTTCTCCGATAGGCAAGATAAAGAAGTCACAAACATCTTCGTCTCATTGTTTGTGATTCCTCGACGTCCTCTTGTTTATACAAGTAAGACTGTTGGGAGGTGATTGATTAATCTAGGTTGTTCTTCGGGAATATAAGACAGGATTATCAATTGGTTCCTGTTCACCTTGATTTCATATCATAAGACGGAACAAAAACCTAGGGTTCTTCTGTGGGAGACAGATTTATCCTTTCATAGACTTTTCTGTATGAGACAGATTTGTTTATTATCAAGTCTGCGATTTTTGGTTGCAGCAACTCTTAGTTGTGGGTGAGATCAGCTAAGGGAATCAAGTGCGCAGTGTGATGCTGGGATCAGAGGCGTAGGGAGTACAACTGTACCTTGAATTAGTGGGAGACTGATTGGGGTTCAACTATAGTCCAGTCCGAAGTTAGCTTGGAGTAGGCTAGTGTCTGTAGCGGCTTAATACAGTGTGTATTCAATGTGGACTAGGTCCCGGGGTTTTTCTGCAATTGCGGTTTCCTCGTTAACAAAATTTCTGGTGTCTTTGTTATTTCTTTATATAATTGAAATAATACAGGTTGTGCGTTAAAGATAATCAATTGGAAATCCGACCTTTGGTTTTTGATTGATATTGATTGATCCTTGGACATTGGTCTTTGGTACCGTCCAAGTTATCTCTCTTTGATAAAGACTCGCAGATTTCAATTTGCTTGAGTAAAGATCAAATCGAGAGATTGAGATATAAACTCTTTGATATATATTTTTATTGATTGAGTCTAACTGTCTAGTTGATTCTCATAAAAAGTATATTGGAGTTTGTCCATACAGATTGCTAAGCGAAATATTGGGTGGTGTTGTTAGACCCCCGCTTTTTCAATTGGTATCAGAGATGGCAAACACGTTAAAGACCTTATAAGTCTGTGTTTGTAGCGATCTGATTATGGACGAGTCTGTCTCTAATAACGTACCAGTTCAGAAACTACCAAATGATTCTAAAATCTTGGATTCACCTGAGAGAACTATCACATCTAAGTCAATATCTAAACATTCTCTTGATGTAAAAAATGTTGATTGGGAAACTCTCCTAGAAGAACAGTTGGATGAACTTTCTGATGAAGGTGATTCAGATATTGATAGAGATGTTGATGAGGAAGTGATAGACACATTTTTGTGTCTAATTTGTCCTCAATGTCAGTATTGTTGGAACTCTATTTTTGTACTAATATTGTGTTTTTATGTATTTTTAGGAAATAAACATTTTTGGAAAATTCGGCTCGAAAAGTTGATTTTGGCACCCCCAGGTCACCCCCAAGGCATCTGCTATTCGCACCCCAGTCCAGGATAAGGGGCACCTTCTTCAACAATTCAAATTCTCAAAATTGGCGGGAAAAATGTTCACACACAGGAGAATTTTCGATCGAAGAAATGAAGGTGTTGTGGTGCTATTCAATGGATCAAACTTGGTAGGAAGATGTGATATAGCTTAAGAAACACATTTTGGGCATCGAATTCGATCGGATTTGGCTGGATAATCACCAGGTGATGAAAACATCAAGAACAGACTCTCCAAGACAGTCGTTTATAAACAATAACATCGACTGTCTTCTGTGGGTCGTAGTTATTCAACGACAATAGCACTTCAGCTCTGTCGTTGATTCTGGACGCCTTCTGTGGGTCGCAGAATCCTGTTTTACATCATTTTCTTGTCTTTCTCTCATTGTAAAACACTTTTGAGCATCAATGAAATATTTTGAGAGGTTTTCCAACATGATGAGCGGCTAAATTCTTG
The DNA here is from genome assembly GCF_003573695.1 of Papaver somniferum. NCBI lineage: Eukaryota > Viridiplantae > Streptophyta > Magnoliopsida > Ranunculales > Papaveraceae > Papaver > Papaver somniferum. The sequence continues at coordinate 20,267,205 of NC_039358.1, forward strand.
GTGATTGAGGCAATGGAGGATCAATTCACTCATGTTTGATTGATAATATTTTTATTTATAATTTCTTTAATTATTTACTTTATTTAATTCACTTGGATAAATATAAAAAAGAGGATAAAATGGTTTTCTTAATTAGTTGTGAATCAGTTTGATGTTTTATGCTTAGAATAATTCTTTGATAAATCATGCTTAAGGATTACAACTTAATATTTGGACACCTTTTAAATTAAAAAGTGATTTAATAAGAAAAAGAGCTTAATAATAATTTATGAAATATTATTTATAACCAATCAACTTGGAGTGGTAGTGAATCCTGAGCCTTAATCCTTCTAAATCTTGACATTACTATTAATTTACTACATTTCTGAATTTATTTAAATCTAAAAAAAAAAAAGTTACCTTCAAAAGTTTGAACGATACCCCTTATCATCATTACTACAACCACAAAAAAATCTTATAACCAAAATGGCGCCGCCGACGCGGATTTGTGCTTAGGTAGAATTTTTAGGTTTTTTTTTTAATTATTTGTTCCTTTTTACTTTGTCTTTTTGTCTTTGATTTACAGGTTCGAAGTGGAGCACTAAGGACTTGGAGAGGAAAAAGCTTAAAGCGAAAAGCGAAAAGAGAAGAAAAAAGGACAATTTTAGGATTTAATTTTTAATTTTTAATTTTTTTAGAGTGTGTGAGGAAAACTGTAATTTTTTTTTTATTTATTTTGGACTTTGGACTTTAAACAATTGGACTTTATTTTTTTTAACCCTACGGAAGGGTATTATTAAAAAAAAAAAAAAAAAATTTATTATATAAACTGTGTGCAGGGAAGGACGACGATTACTATATCGTCTCGGCCCCTCGGGTTCGCACACGGCATAGGAGTCGTGGCCCGAGTCGACGACAACGGTTCATCGCCCGTCTGGTACGGGAGGTAAGTCCAATCGAAACACCCGCGAATCTCCTGCAAGCGGGTTACTGTCTGCCTTAAGGTGATAATTGTTTGAGGACGAACCGGACTGTCTTTATTTTCCTAGTAAAGGGCAAGGCCTGGCCTAAACAAGATAAGGGTTCGGATTTCATCACCGTTCCCTTCTTGCCCGCCTTAGGAAAACGAAACCTAACGCGAACCCAAGCTTAAAATTTGGAATAGAACGAGACCGATAGGGTAACGAGCTTAATAGGAAACTCGTTCGAAAAATATTGGTTGCTCTTTAAGCACACTCCAAAGTTCATGATGGTTTCTGTGGGTTGAATGCGTGACTGCGCCGCCTTGCGATAGCGGTGAGGCCTTGGGTATCAAAGCTCCACTGAGCTTCCCTCGCCTCAATTCAACTTACTTTGACTCGGATTGATTCCAGAGGGGTTTGCTCAAATTGCAACGAATTCCCTTTCGAAAGATAGAAGCTGGTCTAGAAACAATCTAAGTGGAGCCATCATGCTTTTTGTTTGCTAGAAATATTTAGGTTTGTTTTGGTGGAGTCGAGTCGGCCTTGTTTGTGATTGTGTAGAATTCCCTTGCAATTAAGAATGTCGAACTGGTATGATAGAAGCCAATACAATGAGTATCGACCTGAATTTGAATATGGACATCATCAGTTTTATGACCATGGTGGGAATAGTAGTTGGGAACGCCAACCTTTTCAAGGTTATGGTTCATACCATAGTGAGCCCAATTACTATCCACACACGAATTGGTCTTACGAGCAAGAAAATCAGGAATATTATAGTACTAGTCATGCGTTTTTGGAAAATTACTTAAAAACTAGTCCTGATTATGACATTTCTAAACCTGTTCAATCTCTAGAAGAAACCTACCAACAAATTCGAAGGGAGTATGAATGTGCAGTTAGTTCAAGAGAAGAGAGTACACAACGGTCTAAGATATTCAATGAGACTTGTGAATGTATAAGTGTTACGCTCAGTGAAATTCAAGCACGTTTAGAGGCAGAAAATGAACAGTTAGCTAATGATGCTCGAAATAATCTAAATTTCCAAAATAGTGTTTCCAATTCTACCCTTGATATCAATAGTGAATATTTGCCCAATCTAGAGGACGAGGTTAGAATAAAAGACACTACTTATTTAGATAAGGTTCAATCATCTTTGTACTATTATGATGATGAGGATAGTAGTAATGAAGAATCTGAAATATGTAGGCATAGTGATCAGGACTCTATTAATCCAATTGAGCTTTATAATGATTATATTATTTCTAGTTCAAATCCAAATAATTTTTATGATTATTCACCTATTCAAAGGGACGAGGATTTGATTAGGGATACCACCGTTTTATACGATGTAGTTTTTCCTTTTGATTACGAAGCCGATAGTGGTTTTCCTTTTGATTACTAAGCAAAACAAGACTGAAATTGTAAGTGACTGAAATAAGGTATTGTGGTCTAAGCTAAGGCTTAGAGTCCACCTTTGTGTCCTAGCCAAACAATGTGATCCTAGGTTGAGTTGAATATCCTATTCATACATCTAGAATGGGAGGAAAACTAATTTGCTCACTAGTTTGCCCCTAGCATTGACTGTCTTTTGACAGAACAATCAATCACAGGCACTATGAGCATAGTCTCTTCCCATTGCTCAATCAAAACAATGCACTAAGGCTCTAACCTAGCATTCCACTATCAGACAGTGCACTGAGGTTTCATCTAAACCTCAGCTGCAACAATTTAGCTCATGCTCAACATATTACATACACAAGCATTCATCATACAAGATAATTCAAACACACTAGACATGGTGAACAAATACAATTGAAATTACTGAATTTGAAATTAAACAAGAGGTAACAGTAGAGAGCACTGGCTAGTCCAGGCCTCTAAGGTGGTGCTCTGGCTAATCCAGGCATATCCAAAACATTACACCCTCACTTTCTATTTATAATCAGAACACCCAATTTAGGGTTTTTACACCAAACCCCCAAATTTAACAAAATTAGGGTTTATAGGAATTTGGGAAAAACTCACCATACCATCTGAATTTGTTGTCCCCTCTGCAATTGAGCGCTGACCCATGCTTCAACTTGCTTCTGCTACTCGAACGCTGCTCCAATTTCCTTCTTCTCTCCACTGTGAAACCCTAGTTCCATCTCTGTCTTGGATGTAGCACCTAAGAGTGGTGGGTGCTAAGAACAAGAAGGAGAGTAACTAGAGTATGGTTGTTCTGATGATGGTCAGCTGGGGAGGTGATGGTGGCGATGGGTGAGGTGATGACTGCAACTGTCGGGGGAGGAAGAGGTTTTTGGGAGAATGAAATTTTGGGGAAGAAGAAGGTGGGTGTTTGTTTTGGGTCGATGGGTTTGATGTTTAGGTGTTGGTCAGGTGCAGCGGAGTTTGATGAACAACGAGTGGAAGGCGTTGGATCATCAACTTCAGATTGAATCTAACGACAAGATAGAAGAAGGCTCTGAACGACCGTTGGATTAAGTGATACAACGAAGCTAACGGCTCCAGATGGAGTTAGGTACTATGGTGTTTGACCGGAGCTTTGGATTTTGATGCACAATGATGAGGCGACCGTTGGATGACAAGATGGATCCAATCTGACGGCTCTCATGGAAATGGGTATGGATAATGGAAATGGATTTGGGTAAGGGTTTTGGGCCTTGGGTATGCCAAGCCCATATATTCTTTAAGAACAATTCTTCCTCTTCAAGCCCACTTCTAGTTGATCCGGCTCTTGCAAACATCATTCTTCGCTTCCTCCTAGCGAGAGTCTTTGCCGTTTCTTTGCTCTTTTTTCTCCCTGAGTTAACCAGGCTTTATTTAGTACCTAAAAATGCAAAATTAATTAAGAAAAATATTTATTCTTGAAAACAATGAAAATACAGAATATGGGATAAAATGTAGAATTAATGCACAAAAGATGAGTTAAATGCCAAGAAAAATATATAGAAATATGCACTTTTTAGCACTCATCAGGCTTCTTCCTTCCAAGTGATGTGGACATTCCTTGATTAAAGGAAGATACAACCACATTATTTCTAACATGAAGGGATTTTTGTTTTGCTTCTAAGACAGAGACTTTTACAGTTTTATCAGAAGCAGTTGGTATTGTGGACTCTTTAGAACATTCTTGAACAAAGAGTTTACTCAAAAGAAGTTCAATTTCCAAAACATCCTCTATGAGTTTTTCCTTACGAGAGTTCTGCGAAGGACAAACAAAGGGGTTTTCCTCACAAAGGATTTTTAAAAGAGAGTCACGCTCATTTACCATACCAAAAAGGACATTGATTTTTTGTTTCAACCGATTGACTTTATCAGCCTGGATTCTAACAAGTTTCAGAATCACTGTACTCTCTTTGGTTGTATTCCTTTTAACTTCAGAGTCAGTCTCGTCAATAAAGTAGTCAGGGTAACACTTTCCAATGTATGTTTGTTTCTTTGGAACACAAGGTTCTTCTATATTCGAGATTGACAAATCTTTCTCTTTAATAGACTTTATAGAAACATAACTTTTATTTATGGTGATGCGTTTATCAGATACAATATCGTCCATCATCAGATCGCTACAAACACAGACTTATGAGGTCTTTAATGTGTTTGCCTGCTCTGATACCAATTGAAAATGCGAGGGTCTACCAACCACACCGAACAATTCGTTTGGCAATCTGAGAGGACTTACTCCAATACACTTTCTAGAGAATCAACTAGACAGTTAGACTCAATATAGAATAAAGTATATCAAAGAGTTTAATATCTCTAACTCTTAATTCAATCCGCAATCAGCAAATAGAAATCTGCGAGCCCGATTGAATAAGAGGAGTAACTTGAACGGTACCAAAGACCAATGTTCAAGTGTCAATCAATGTAAATCAACAACCCAAGGTTGGATATTCTAATTGATTGATCTTAACGCACAACCTGTGATATTTCAATTATATAACAAAATATAATGCGGAAAAGAAATAACACAGACACCAGAGTTTTGTCAACGAGGAAACTGCAAATGCATAAAAACACCGGGACCTATCCCAGATTGAACACCACATTGTATTAAGCCGCTACAGACACTAGCCTACTACCAATTAACTTCGGACTGGACTGTAGTTGAACCCTAATCAATCTCACACTGATTCAAGGTACAGTTGCGCTCCTTACGTCTCTGATCCCAGCAAGATACTACGCACTTGATTCCCCTTAGCTGAACTCACCCACAACCAAGAGTTGCTACGACCCAAAGTCGAAAACTTGATACACAAATCTGTCTCACACAGAAAAGTCTATAGGATTGAATAAATATGTCTCCCACAGAAATTCCCAAGAATTTTTATTCCGTCTTTTGATAAATCAAGGTGAACATGAACCAATCGATAACCCAAACTTATATTCCTGAAGAACAACCTATAATTATCAATCAACTCACAATAAACTTAATCGACTAGCGAAACAAGTTATTGTGGAATCACAAACGATGACGAAGTGTTTGTGATTACTTTTCTATCTTGCATATCGGAGATATAAAATATCGAGCCAATTATTTCAATTGCACTCAACACGATAGAAACAACAAGATAAGATCATGCAACTACGAAGATAATAGTTGGGTCTGGCTTCACAATCCCAATGTAGTCTTCAAGTCGTTAACCTACAGGGTCTCGAGAAGAAACCTAAGGTTAAAGGAGAATCGACTCTAGTTATGCAACTTGTAAAACACAGGAGGTGTGGGGATTAGGTTTCCCAGTCTTTAGAGTTCTCCTTTATATAGTTTTCAAATCAGGGTTTGCAATCTAAGTTACCTTGGTAACAAAGCATTCAATATTCACCGTTAGATGAAAAACCTGATTCAACCAAGCTAATATCTTTCAACTGTTAGATTGAACTTAGCTTGTTACACACAAATGAAATGTACCCTCATTTAGGTTTATGTAACTGTACCTAAACGTGTACACCAGGTTGGTTCACAAATAGTTAACCGAGGTTAGCCATATGATGACTCTCATATCAACCTTATTCATCTTAACCATAACTAGTTCAAATGACTCAAATGAAACTAGCTAAAGAGTTGTTCAATTGTATAGAAAACACAATCGAAACCAAATCGATTTGATTCACTTTAATCAATCATGAACATTATAGCCACGATTTGCAAAGATTGCATTCCTTATGATTTAAATGTTTAAGTTCATGAACTGACCGATTTGACAAAGTAACCATCTTAAGTATGCGTACGGGTATGCGTACTTAAGCAACCGAATTTTGAGTTTGTTAAGTTTCCAAACTCAGCAAAAAATTTCAGTTCGAAAACTTCCGCCAGTATACGTACGGGTACGTATACTTAAGGTGATTAGTTTAGGAGTTTGTAGTTCCCAAACTCAGTGTGGAGACTTGAACTTATCTATCACTCAAAAGTCTATTTATCTCCTATCTTGAGACAAAAGTCGTTCGGACTTGGCGAACTCGTCCTCGGCCTTAGAAAGAAGATATTTTCGGTTCAAAAACTTCCGCCAGTATGCGTAGGGGTACGCATATTTATCTTGTCTCCTTCACCAATTTCGTATACACACATATGCGTACTCTTGGTTCCCGGTTTATGGATTTATACACTAATGTGCGAACAAACTATATATGCTTATATCCAAAGATGGTTACATCCTCAGCTCTTTATTTCAATCATTTAAACATTCTTCTATAATGAAAATACCCGTTTTCACACTATTAACATCAAAGCAATTTTCAAGATATTGAAATAATCATTATCGAAACATTCCAAGCCTACATCAAATGATTGTATCACACAAACCATGTAAGATGTTATTCGGAAATTTTCTCATGATATAAGATGAACTTGGTCGAAGCGAAAGCTTACCAACACATATTTCGAGAAATATGTAAGCGGGATATACTTAGCTCGAAATCTCAAATGTGTATAGAGAAAACTATATCGTAACACGACTTATGTCTCAATATAGGAGATAGTAGAAATATACTTTACAAGTGATAGATGAGTTCAAGTCTCCACATACCTTTTTGTTGAAGAAGTTCCACAAGCTCCCTTTAATAGTTCTTCGTCTTCAAGAGATGAACGTCAAGAGATCTAAGCTCAACTACACTATCTATATCCTAGTCCGAGACATCTATAAATATGCTAGAAATCAAGACTTATAGTTTTGATCACTAACATTAACAAACATGCTTGAGATAGCAACGCATGAGAGTTCGACCGAGCAGTGATCTAACACAATGGAAAGAAAACTCTCTCTCTTACTATTCCTAGAAAGCTGAGGTCACTTGGTGTAGCTAGGACGGGTAGAACCAAAACCAAAATCACCCTTCAATATTTGGAGACCACACCCGGAGGCTCGTGCCTAGCTCACCATGACACATATGGGAAGCGCCAACTCAGGCGCGGGGGAGAACCAGCCGAACGACCCACCACTCAACCCAGACGGCGAGAGAGTAGGGATAGTGTTGGATCCAATCACGCAGGTAAGGAAACCAGATGCTCCGCTGGAGAAGAACAAACATCAGGAGACCGAGAGCACGCCACCTGTTCAGTCTTCGCTCAAGGAAATGCAGAAAGAGCTCGAGGGCCACGTCCACATGGAGCAAGAGTTGAGAAAACTGCTGAAGGTAGGCAATGCTGAGAAGAATGTCAAGGGAGTAACGTGAAATACGGGAGAAAAAGAAGAAGAATCTATAGATGTGACGCAGGAAGCGATGGCTAAGTATCTAGAGATGAATTACAGGTAGTAAAACAGGATAGTTACGATTTCATGGATAGCCCGTACACCTCCGAAGTCACAGATTATCAATACCCGGAGAAGTACACTTGACCGAAATTCAAAGCATACAACGACCAAGGGAACGCGCGAGAACACCTTAGCCGATTCTTATCTACCATGAATGATCGTGTATCCGATGGGAATATGTGCCTAAGGGAATTCCCGAAGTCGCTAACCGATGTATTGTTTACCTGGTACGACAACCTGAAGCCGGGAAGCATTAGCTCGTGGTCGGCCATAACCGCTCTTTTCCTCAGAAAATTTTACTCAGCAAAAAGGAAGGTCACAACCATAGATTTGAGTAAGTGCAATCAGCGTTTGGGAGAGGATACATGAAAATACATCACCAGGTTCCGTCTCCTCACATTAGACTGCCACGAACACATCAAGGAAGAAGTACTGGTAGAGATCTGTGTGCGCAGAATGACATCATCCTTCAAGAAAATCCTGGTCAACTTTCGGTTCCCGACATTCGTTGAGTTAGAAGAGGCGACAACAAGAATCTCTGATTGTGTAGAAGAGTACAGCTCAGACTATGTTTGGCGCAACACAGTAAATACAGTATCAGTCGCGCCAAGGAACGTCCGCGCACAGGCGAACCAACCATACAAAAATCTGTCACATGCGCTCCCTCCGCCTTTGCCTTGCAGTAAGGAACATATCGTGGGTCTACTGGAGCAGTGGTTAGCAAATAAAGAAATCCAACTGCCGCCAACAAAAATGGACCCCAATACCATTGACAAAACCGATGCTAGGTATTGTCACTACCATCGAAGGATACAATACTCCACAGTTGACTGTTACAACCTCCGAAGGATGTTCCATAAGAAGCTGGAGATAGGCGATATCGAAATGAGTAATCTCGAAGGAATTAAGGCGGTTCAACACCAAGTTGTGATGCTCCTGCACGACCCGAGTGGGGATGTTTGGAGACCTTGGGAAGACGATGGTGAGGAGGCGTGCAAAGTCGAGATGGAGGACCCCGCGTTCACAAACACCGATGGAGTGGCTAGCAAATTCACAAAAAATGTTGGCTCAATAGTTCTTTGACTCCCTCAGCTTCAGCGAAAACCAAATCAAAGACGCGTCCAAGGCCATAGCAGCTATCGCAGCAGGAAAACCCTACGACTCCCTCCCCAAGGAAGCGATTGTATTTACAGATGAAGACATATGTTATCCATGGGAACATCTTAGACCCCTGTACTTAACCGTGCATATTAACAAACAACCATTGAAGAGATCCTTTGTGGATGGGGGAGCGTCCCTAAATCTGATCTCAATACACACACTAGACATCCTGAGAGTGCAGCGGTCCGCGATCAGGATGCAAACTACTGCAGTGAGGGGGTTTGGTGGTCATACCCATACAGCCGTTGGGATTATCAACCTAGTCACGAAGGTTGGCCCTATCCGAGCCCTCACACCATTCTACATGCTGGAAGATGACACCACATTCCATGTACTGCTAGGACGGGGATGGTTCTCAACCACCAGGTAGTGGCGTCAACATATCATCAGTGTGTCAAGACCAATATGGGAGGTAAGCAGTACGGGATCCCAGCCACAAGTAACCCGTTTGACCCAGAAGAAGCATACATGGCAGACGCGGTCTTCTATGACGTACCCAAAGAGTCGGAGGAGATACCCGAGGCGCAACTCACCCCGCTTCCTAAGTGGGGGAAGAAGAGAAACCGGTACCGACCAAGTATGTATTTATCCCATCCAGAACAGTGTTCCCCGCGGAAAAAAAAAGGAAACAAGAAGAATATCCCAGGTTCCAGCGCTTCTTAAGACCAGATGGAGGAGGGGCACGTATACCGATTATAGCAATCAACCGAGGGGACATCCGCAGACACACAAAACTGCAGCGAAGTACCAATGAACGAAGTGTAGGTTCCCTCAGAAGACACCAATTGAAATTTAGCTGAATTACCCTATAGAACAATCGGAGACCAACTCATTGAGGTAACCTCTAAGAACACAGAAGAGCGAGTGCCTAGAGACCTCACCATGGATGGTATGGAAGAAGTAAATATAGGAACACAAGAAGACAAGCGCCCCATTATGATCAGCAAAAGTCTAGACGAGGATGAGAGAGAAGCGTTGATTGCGCTGCTCAAAGAATACAAAGATGTCTTCGCCTTTGATTACGACGAGATGTCGGGATTGGACAACGACCTTGTGGCCCATAACCTCGGGGTATCACCTGAGTTTAATCCTATAAAGCAGAGAAGCAGGGAGTTTCCAAGGGCCACGACTCTCGTGATAAAGTAAGAGGTAGAACGTTTGCTGAAGGCAGGGTTCATCAAACCCATCCAACACCCGACCTGGTTAGCTAACATTGTACCTGTGGTAAAAAAGAACGGCAAAATCAGATGTTGTGTAGATTACAGAGATCTGAATCGGGCATGCTCAAAGGACGACTTCCCACTACCTAATGTTGATATGACGCTAGACGCGACGGGGAGTAAGAAACGGTTCTCCTTCATGGATGGCTTCGGCGGATACAACCAGATAAGGATGGGGCCGTCAGATGCAAAGAAATCCGCCTTCCAAACCCCATACGGGAATTTATATTATGTAGTAATGCCCTTTGATCTGAAAACGCCGGTGCTACGTATCAGCGCGCCATGACGTCCATATTTCATGATTTATTGCATCAAACAGTGGAGGTGTATGTCGACGACATCGTGGTCAAAACACAAGCCGCCGAAAATCACATCTCTCATTTGAGGACTGTCTTTGAGAGATGCAGGAAATTCAAACTCCGAATGAATCCCTTCAAGTGCGCCTTTGGGGTAACGTCGGGGAAGTTTTTAGGCTTCGTGGTAATTAATGAAGGGATTCGAGTAGACCCAACCAAGGTCGAGGCGATCATGACCATGGCACCCCGGCAAATGCAAAGGAGTTACAAGTATTCATAGGGAGGATATCTTGCATACCGCGTTTCGTGCCAGGATTGGCGCAACTGATATTCACATTCCTGTCATTGTTAAAGAATGGTACCACCTTTGTGTGAGGATAGGTACAATGCGTTGCATTCGAAAAACTAAAGCAATGCTTCGTCATCCTCCCAGGTCCTCAGGCCACCGATAAGGGGAGTTCCCCTCTATCTCTATATGGCATTCACTAGTCTGGCGATAGGCGCAGTTCTGGCACAAGATATGGGGGGGGGGGGGAAATGAATTATCGCCTATTTACTACGTCAGCCGGATCCTACGATAAGCGGAACTGAGATACCCACGTGTAGAACATGCATGTTTGGCTCTCATCTACGCAACTCAAAAGCTGCTCCCATATTTACTGACACACGAAACCATCGTGGTAGCCGCGACAAACCCCATATCCTACCTAGCATCTAAGCCCGTCCTAACAGAAAGGACCGCTCGGTGGTTACTACATCTGTCAGAATTCGAGCTCAAGTACCAACGACCAAATGGAGTGAGAGGACAAGCGATACCTGATCTAATAGCCATGTTCCCGGGAGACGGAGACAACGAGGTACACGAGTACATACCCGGAGAGGTGGCAGTCGCAGACATCGAAAAACCTTGGACCATGTTCTTCGACGGGTCATCATATGGCGTTGTTGGAGGAGAAGGAGTAGTATTCGAATCCCCACAAGGAGATTTGCTGTCATAGTCGTTCAAATTATATTTCCCATGCAGTAACAATGTTGTTAAGTACGAAGCACTAATCCTGGGACTCAGAATGGCGAAAGAAATCAATCTAAGAAGCGTGGAAGTGAAAGGCGACTCGAAACTAGTAACAAACCAAGTGAATGTAGAATTCCATGTCAAGGAACCACACCTGGAGCCCTATCGAGCAAAGGCTCGGAGGCTGATGAACCAAACAAGGTCAACATTGGACCATACTGGCAGGAGTGGAAATCGGCACGCAGACGCCTTAGCAAGAAAAATGAAATTACATGGTGAAGAAGAGGGTACGGTCACAATAAGAAGAAAAGAGCTACCCAACACCTAGGAAGAAGACCTAGATTTTGAAGAGGTTGATGATTGGAGGCGAGTATATATTGAAAACCTGACCCGGATGGAGAAAGATCGAGTAATGCCTACCCAAGCCTTGAAACAATTTGTTGTGATCCAAGGAGCCCTATACTACCGTGCAGCCGGAGGGTCCCTTGCTAGATGCGTAAACAGAAGAGAAGCAGAAAAAATACTCCAAGAGTTGCACACAGATACATGCGGCAAAACCGGCGCCGTCCACATCTACAGGAAGCTCCAGAGGTTAGGAATTTACTGGCCAAGCATTTCTGCGCAAGCAGCAACACTCCAAGATAGCTATGCCGACTGTAATCCCCCTACCCCCCCCCCCAGCCCGCATAAGTCTGTACAATCGAAGGGATGGATTGAAGACATCCCTATATAGACTTCATCCAACACGGAAAGCCACCCAACGAGAGACAGGCGGCCCTGAAAATTCAAAAGAAAGCAACACTTTTCTTTATACACGAGGGCATCCTTTATCGCAGAAGCTACATCGATGCCATACTTCTGTGCCTGTCCGACCAAGAAGCAACGTAGGCAATGACTCGAACCCACGACGCCGAGCACCAAGGAATGAGAAAGATGTTCCTATAACTTTATGAGGGTGGATTCTATTGTCCAACCATGGAGAGCGACACCGCAGAGCACGTCAGAAAATATCTAAGTTGTCAGATGCACGTGACCCTAATCCGATCGCCTCACACTCAGCTACACATCATAGTAACGCCATATCCATTTCATAGATGGGGATGGATATTATAGGACCAATCAACCCAATGTCTTCAAAGTGCCACAAATATATAATAACAGCTATAGAGTACGCATCAAAATGGGTTGGAGCGATACCCCTCAAGGACTACTCTGGAGCAACTGTACAGAGTACGAGATTGCATACGTCAACCCCCTATTACCCCATGGGAACGGGAAGGCGGAGGCAACTAACAAGATGCTCATTCGAGTCTTAAGCAGGATGGTGCACGATCATCACAGAGAATGGCATGAACAGTTACCGCTCGCAATGTGGGCATATAGGATCTCGAAGCGCAGCTCCAAGGGGGCATCACTCTATTCATTAGTCTATGGAGAAGAAGCGATATTGCCGGTAGAAATAGCTATACCATCCGCAAGGGTAGCTGTAGATGGTGGATTTTCAACAAAGGTCAAAATCGTAAAATCATGATGTTGCATGTTTCTGACACGGCTTCAGGCACGTAACGATTCATATTTTACGAGCCATGATGAATATGTTTCTCGAAAGGCCTCCACTAGCTGAGCGTTCGATGCCTCGCATTTCATCATGCCCTCTATGTAGAATAGCATAATTGGATGGTTCTCTATATGCTTGAGAACTTAACGCCTTCAGGACCTCGGTGATACTCATTGTTCCCTGACTACATAGAGAGACCCCCCTCTACGTAGAAGAACGATTGTGCGGTTCTCCGTAAGATTGAGAGCATTAACGCCTTCAGGACGTCAGTGACACTCACTGTTCCCTGACTATGTAGAGAGACCGTGTACAGATTCAAGCGGTTCTCCATACATGATTGTTGAGAGGGCAAAACGCTTTTAGGACATCGACAACACTCGTTGTTTCCTGACTATGCACCTTTCATAACGGGTATGATGCCTTAACTGGCTAATATTCCTTCTGCAATTGATTAATTCTACCGTGACATTCACCACTGAATTTTTAGAAGATAATCTATTTTATCTCATTACTCCGATTTCATGATCGAATCCACGGCTGATCTCATGGAATGGTAATAGATAATCTCATTACTCCGATTTCATGATCGAATCCACGTCTGATCTCATGAAATGGTAATAATAATTTTATTACTTCGATTCTGTAGTCGAATCCACGATCCTATAGGATGGTAATGCTCATTTTATTATTCCGAATCCGTAATCGAATCCACGGATAATCTTATGGATTGATAATAAATAGCTACTCACCTTTATTACTCAGTTTCATGAATCATTCTCTACTAAATTTCATGAATTAGTAATAAACACTCAACAATCGGGCATCTGGACCATCACTGAGTAAGCCCCAAGAAAATGGTGCAAGTGTACTCAACAATGATGCACCCAAATGCACGAACGAGCATTCGAAAATATGGACAAATGAGGAATCTTACACAAAACAGGAGAGAGAAAATAATAATATTAAAATCATGAAGAGGCGCCCAGGGACCGGGCCCACCGGCCGGCCATGCCCTAGCCGTGGCCGGTCTCCATGCTTCTTCCATTATTTTTCCTTATTTTATTATTTTCATGAACTCATGAAAACTCCTTCATTCTAGCAACTTTCCTTGTTTGAGCAAAACTCATGGTTTCTCCATATTTTTATGGTTTCATAAAAAATAATAAAAATAGAAAGGTGTTGCGGGACCGGGCTACCTAGACGGCCGGCCATGCCCTAGCCGTGGCCGGTCCCTCACCTTACAATCCCTAGTCTTTCATAATTATTATTTCCCTCATCCCATGAAACTCCCCGGTTTGAGCAAAAATCATGGTTTCTTCATATTTCTCAAACCATAAAAAAGCCAAAAAATCAAATGGTTACATGACCGACTAGGCTATTCATGAAAAAATTAAAATATCATTATTTTAATATTCTCAAAAATTGATGAAACTACTTTGCTCATTCGAGCAAAATCAAGAATTTCAGTCAAAGATCAAACTCTTCTGAAAATTCAAAATATTGCTCAAACGCACATCAAAAAATACCGAAACTCTCAGGACTGAGACGCGGACATTATGGTGATACAAGCATGCTTCCTTGACCGACCAAGGCCGTCCCTAAGGCTTGCAATGAGCCGGTCCCACACATTATTATGATTCTGACCTGATTTGCTATTTTGCTCATATTGGGTCCAAACTCTTTCCAACCAACTTTGAATTTGCTCAAACGACCATCCGCTGGTCCCGCGACCACCAAGGGAAGATTTAATGCCCTCTTGGTTGGTCCCTCACTTTTCCATAATTAGGTTTTAACATCTAATGCTCAATCGAGCACTATTTCAATAAATGATGAAACCGGCATTTAATCATCATTCTTTCACCAACTGGCCAACTAAGGACCTGGTGCACGCTCACTCAAGCACTTGGGCGCCACATGGACTCCCTCATTCCATGTGGTCGGTCTCTCCCTCACTTATGACCTATTTACAACAATTCATCAAATTGACGAACAATTGATCAAAAATTAGGGTTTTGAACAAACGCTCCACAAAATCATCATTCTGAGCAAGTTCAAACACTAATAAAATTATGTTGATCCACCAATCAACATCTGGATTAATTATATAATATTCGGTAGCCTACCAATATTTTAATTAATATTTTATTGGGTCACGTCATCAATAAATAATTCGTCGAATTGAGCAATACTTGCTCAGTTACTCGAATATTGATCCAACTATCAATATTCAATAATTTATCAGTAATTCGTCGAATTGAGCAATACTTGCTCAGTTACTCGAATATTGATCCAACTATCAATATTCAGTAATTTATCAGTAATTCGTCGAATTGAGCAATACTTGCTCAGTTGCTCGAATATTGATCCAACTATCAATATTCAGTAATTCGTCGAATTGAGCAATACTTGCTCAGTTGCTCGAATATTGATCCAACTATCAATATTCAGTAAGTCGTCGAACTGAGCAATACTGCTCAGTTGCTCAAATATTGATCCAACTATCGATATCTAGATGCTTAGTTGCTCAAATTTACAATATTTCCTCAGACGGGCAATATCTAAGAACGTCTAACATGTCCAATCCATGAATCATCGAGCATTCGATCACTCATGCTCGATTCAACAAAACTTAGACTCATTGTCTAATTAGTCAACAACTGACTAATAAAATACATGTCTGTCATGCAGACTCCACGATTCGTGATACATCAATCACGTCACATGGGGGGATATCAATTAGGGTTTTGGTCTGGCGGCCTATGGCACGTGGATTAATCCACGATTAAAAATGTAAGTAAGTCGTGCAAACAATTGAAGGAGTTAGCAAAGTAGTGGGTGGAGGGTTAACCAAGTCTCCACACGACCTGGAACTAGTTTCATCACGATTTCCCACTTCCCCACTCTTTCACTCGAAAAACCATCACACTTACAGGGATCAAGGTGTTTACTATTCTGACAACATAAATAAGTCTCTGAATCCATGATTGAAAGGACAACATTCGTTTTTCACGAAAACATTCGTCTACACCGAATTTCTCGAGCAATTACTCTCAAGAATTCGTCAATCTCCCAGAACTTATTCGAACTCATCAGTTCACAGGAAAAACTTGCAGCAACCTTCAACACATCCACAATCCTTGATCATCATTGATCCCACACAATTCTAAGCTTCCCTCCTAAAGATCAACCCATCTCCCTCTTTGTGACGAATTAACTCTGGAACGACCATTGACTTGGTTTAAGCCGGAGTCCTACAGATTGATCTCTTGAATCTAAGCACTCCCTTTGCACTGCATCTGTGTGAGGTTGAACAGTTTGCTCGGTTGAGGAGTCTCGACAACACGTTGGTCTCTTCAATTTCCTGAAAAACCAGCAAATCGTTTTCCCTATCTACAGATTGGTGACCACAGTGGGAGATTAATCTCTCGGTTGCAATCTCACATTTTCACAAAATTGTTGGTCTTAGGTCTGGGTTAGTTACAAATGCAAACGACACTAGCACTAGCAACAATAACAATGATGGTATTCTAGAAACCATTCCTGCTTCCAACAATGGTGGTGATGTCACTCCTCCTCAAACCAATGTTGAAAATCATCCTCTCTTCGGCCGGCATCTTGAGGAAGTTAGAGAAATTTTCACCCACCATGTATGATCTCATGAAAGTCTAGGAAGTTCTCGCCAGGAATCAAACTGATATGGCTGCTACTCAGAAGGAATTATGCAATTGCCTCAAAACCCTTACTGAAAAAATGGAGAAAATCCAGGAGAAGGGAAAATACAAGGAAACATCTCCAACCACCGATCCTGAAGTTATTCCAGTCCACGACAATGACGAAATCCGAAAACTGCAGAACCTGCTGGTTTCATCACTCGTGAAGACTTGGAACGTTTTATGTAGAATCGAGGGAAGGGTCATGTACCGTCTGTGCACTATCATCAACCTCCATACCCTTCTGCTACGCAAAGAATCACTCACCCAAAAGGCTACACTTATCCAACATTCACACTCTACAATGGAACGGGGAATGCCCGAGAACATGTTTCTCAATTCTTGGAAGCATTATGAGAGCATGAACACAACCATGTTGTTCGTTTGAAGGAGTTCTCGAAATCTATGACAGGCCGAGCATAAACTTGGTACAACAACATTGCACCAGGAAGCATAGCCAATTGGGGGGAAATGATTAATGCTTTCTACAGGAAATACTTCTTTGTTTATGAGCAGATTACTCTTTCCGACTTAGGAAGGATGGCTTAGAAGAATACTGAAAATCCGAACGACTACGTGAAGAGGTTCAGAACTCAAACTTTGGATTGTCATGATCCTAATGTTATTGAACAAAATTTAGTGGACCTGTGCATCAACAGAATGATCCCAGACTACCGAGCCTTGTTGGAAAATTTCTGGTTTCAGACTTTCTCAGAGCTTCATGAAGCGGCCAAGAGATCAGCAACTACTGCTCCGGCCTTGCTAGAAAGAACGAAAACCGTCAAAGTCGAGGAGCCGAGAAACAACACCACCAGGAATTTAATCAACAAGAAGTACAATGTTGAGGCTTCCATGAATGTTGCTGAAGGGAGCAAGAGAAAAGCTGAAACACAACAACATAAAAATGCTCCTCCAACGTCTACGAAAGCACCAAAGAAGGACAACCAAACTCGAAACGCACAAGCGCCGGCTCAACGTCAGCAGAATGATCAGGAAGTGCCAGATTTTCCTTTTCCTATTGAAGAGGTGATCGAGTTACTGGAAGTCTGGGATCAAGATGATGCAATCAAATTGTTGTTCATCAGGAGAGAGTTGAAGAAAAAATGGAGAAACCCAGGTACTGTGACCTTCATAGATTCATCAATCATCCAAAAAGTAACTGCAATATTTTGAAGCACATATTCAAAGAGAAGGTTGATCCGCAATAGCTTCAACCGGAGACTGAAGGAGTACACAAGAATCCTCTCCCAGTTAGAATCTTTTCACTCTTTGAACCACCAGTCAAAGAAGCAGTTCAATTGTTGATCGATCATATCTGTGAAGTTGCTCTATATGTCTAAGACACAAAGGAAAGACATGTTCACAACACCGAATTACATTGTTTCAGACGTATCTCCATCTTGGAAATACTCCTTGAACCTTCATCCACAGACAAAGAGATGCACGACTGGAGACTGCTTACCACAGTCCATCTCAGAGGAAATGAATTTGGAAGAATGTTGATCGATACTGACACCGCCATCAACAACATTCCACTGAAAACCCTCAGATCCGCAGGCATCACTCGACAAGAAGCTACTCGTGATCCCACCTCAATGAAGATACCTTGAAGCAACGCTTGAAAATACTTATGGCTATATCACTCTCAAAGTGAACATAAGTTCAACCTGGACAGAAGCCAAGTTTCATATAATCAGGAAGATTCAGGATATGACATGTTCTTCAGACGAGCATGGATCCACGCTAAAAAGATGGATACTAACAAAACGCCTTTGGTTGAACATCTCTCCAATAAAAAAATTCTGATCCAGAAGATTTGGCGGACATTCCATCATCAGAGCACTTGGAGGAATTTTGAACTTTGACGAGGTTGAAGCAAGAACCTGCAAAAGATGCATAAACATTCATCAAGAGGTTCCGCACTCAGGAAAGTATCATTCCTTCCATGTCTATGTCATTTATTTCCTCACATGCTATCCTAGCATGGGGACTCAATTCTTCTAGCAACTCCGCAAGACGTTATGAATGGTA
Organism: Papaver somniferum; assembly: GCF_003573695.1. Taxonomy (NCBI): domain Eukaryota; kingdom Viridiplantae; phylum Streptophyta; class Magnoliopsida; order Ranunculales; family Papaveraceae; genus Papaver; species Papaver somniferum. Next base: position 20,285,886 of record NC_039358.1, read on the forward strand.
GCTTCACCGCATTAGTATTTTACCAAGTGGTTGAATCTGACATTTCTCCGATTTGAGCACTGAGACATTCATTAATGAGATAATCTCAAAGCATGGAAAAGAACACTTTCGATGTTTCTCCATAGTATTACTCGAGTGTCCATGTGTTCCACAAAATCAGAAAGTTCTGATGTCTGCACAAGTGTTGAATCCCACTACCGCAACGAAAGGGATGTTGAATCAACAGAACATACTCAGAGCCGAGACGATAAAGCCTAAGACATTCGACGCTCAAGGGACATGACGCTTCAGCGCTCAAGCATCTAAGAAGCCTTCAAATTATACTCCCAATAAAGAGTACACCTTTGATAATGGCGCCTCTGGCTTCAGCACAAATATCTCGAAGGTGAAACACTGATTCAACACCAACACGATCAAAGTGTAACTGAACTACAATCGATAAGTCTTTACTGTCCCATGACAAGACTTCTGAAGCAGATGCAACATCATTCATACACGAATGACACTAACTCCTTCAACATACACTGGACAACCTGAGGTGATTCCGTGAAACTTCATCAACGGGACTTCTCTACATCATAAGCCCCTGCACGACTAGGAATTTCTTCTCTTCAATGATCACATAAAATCATGGTTCTAGCCTTTTCGTTTTCTAAAGAAACTTCAAACCGACATCAAAAAGGATATTTAGAGGAAATATGTGCATGGTCTCAGCATCAACAAGGATGTCTGGATAAAATTCAATTGTGATCTCAACATCAACAACGGTCTCAGGAGCAACATCCTCATGACAGGGCTTCATCAACTAACCACTCTCTGAAGCATCGCTCGATGAAGCAGACTTCTCCAAGCATTAATGATTTGTATCAAGATGTGTATATATTAAAGTATGTTCACATGAAAGTCTTCCCAAATCTTGCACGATTGGTGGGCACGAGCCAAAGACTTCTACAAGATGTTCTCATCACCTCTACAAATGAGATACAACACACTTCATGCCATGGGTTTAGAAAAACGTACCAATGGGTGAGGAATGGGACAATTATTCCTTAAAAAAATATGTTCGTCTATGTATCTTCTACAACATACCAAAAGGGCGCATCAATCGGACATACGAGCTGAAAGATATGGCCTTTACCGCCAGGTCTACGAAATCTGAAAAAATTGGTACGGGATTACAAATTATAAATGTGCACTCTTCGTTGGATGACCTCTACAACTCCAAATTGAGTGATTCTTATCTCATGAGATAACTGAGTCTCTTATCTTCAATATTTGGGGTCAATCATCAAATTCCAACGTCGTATGAGGTTCCTACAGCTTCCAGAGCATACAACATGCAAGCAGCAATTCTTAGACGGGATTCATAACTTCCACAGTCGATCGGTGTCCCCCAGGTCTTTTCACTAAGTCCTTCATCAAGGTACCTTCAACTTCGACCACCTAGGTATTTACATCAATTTTTCTACCTGGGTCCTCTATCCAAGTCTTGCCAGAAGAAGAGAAAACGAAAAGGAGAGATTTAACAAAATACTGGGGACTGACGGTCTACTGATCAGCATGATGATCAGTTTCACAGTCCAAGACCCGTGGCACCAGACTCTCATGTGCTAATCATTCATCATAAAAGGAATTCTACCACCAGGACATGCAACCATGGCCATTACATCATCCCCTCTTGAGAGCAACCTCAGTTATGGTCCCGTGACCAGGGTTTCAGAAGTGATGTTTCTACGGCTGACAGAAACAAGATGGCACTGCAAACACCATGCTCATGTATCAATCAAGGGGCCCTGATATCAAATGAATCAATGACATTGAAATCCTTCACCAACCGTTCAAGACACAAGCGAATGTTTTTTGTTTCCACAACAAATTAACACACAGAATTGAAAGAACAAAGAAATCTGATTCAAGGAATCAGCCCAGGAGGAAGAAGAGATAACTAAATTACTGTTTCATTCATTCATGGACGCCCACAACAGGATTCTTACACATTTATTGGCTGGTCCTTATCCCCAAAGGACTAACCGATACAAGACACGTGCAGCAATCCTAACGACTAAGGACAGGTAATCTTCCACTAAGAATGATTAGTACACCCAAAACTATCGCTACTGGCATACCCTAATGCAAAAAGAGAAAATAAGCAAAACAAGGGACTTAGACATATGACAATATCCCCCCTGATGGAATAACACTTGTCATCAAGGGTTGAAATGTGGAAAATGGGTTGTAATGTTGGCAGCATCCTCCAATGTAGCTTCTTCAGCAAAGGCATTCGACCAGTGAATGAGTAGTTGATGAACAGAGTGGTCGCCTCTGGAGATGTCCCTTGAATCCAAAATAACAATGGGTGTAACTACTACCTGACCTGCATGATCCACTAATGGTAGAGTGGGAGAAGGAATGTGATGAGAACCAATCCGCTTCTTCAATTGAGAGACGTGAAAGACAGGGTGGATGCGTGCCTCAAGAGGAAGTTGCAATTTATAAGCTACAGAACCTATCTTCTGGACAATGGGAAAAGGCCCATAATATTTTGCTGATAGATTGAAATTCTTGCGCAGAGAAGCAGAGGTCTGTCTATATGGATGGAGTTTGAGATACACCTGGTCACCTACTTCAAATGCTCTGTCAGATCGTTTTTGATCAGCAAAGAACTTCATGCGTTCTTGAGATTTGGATAGCATATCTTTGAGAAACTGCAACATCTCATTCCTTTGGTGCAAATATTTCTCCACTGAATCTACAGAAGTAACAACCTGAGAAGGGAATGCTAAATGAGGAGCTTCATACCAATATAAATCTTTGAAATGGGACATTTTGATGCTTGTGTGGAAGCTACTGTTATACCACCATTCAGCTAAGTCCAACCAACTTTCCCAATTTCTGGGTTGATGGCCTGTCATGCACCACAAATAGTTCTCAAGATAGGCATTGACTCTCTCAGTCTGGCCATCTGTTGTGCACCCAAATTCTTGAATAAGTCCTGCCAAGAGTTACTTGTAAAAACCTTGTCCCTGTCAGAAACTATTGAAGCTGGAAGGCCATGGAGTCTGACTATATGATGCATGAAGGCCTTTGCCACTGAAGAAGCTGTATAATGGTGTTGTAATTGAATGAAATGGTTGTACTTAGTGAGCCTATCAACTACTACCAAAATGACATCTTTTCTGTCACTTTTGGGAAGGCCTTCTATGAAATCCAAGCTAATGTGTTGCCATGCCTGATCAGGTATAGGGAGAGGATGGATCAAGCCAGCAGGTAATGTATGCTCTCCTTTGTTTCTTTAGCATACATCACAAGAGGAAACTAGTGAGAAAATGTCTTGTTTCATGTTAGGCCAAAAAAAATGAGTTCTGGCCCTGATGTAAGTGGCTTGTATGGCAGAATGGCCACCTATAGCTGAAGCATGGAGAGAGTGGAGAACGGATTCCCTGACCTGGTTATTGCTTCCAATATACAACCTGGATTTGTATCTTAGAATTTCATCTTGGTAAGTGAAGTGTTGGGAAGATGGAGAGAGAAGCAGTTGAGCTATAAGTTGTTGAGCTTTTGGATCGTGTGCATAGCTGGATATGACTTCTTGAACCCACATAGGCTTTGAGAGTGTAAGGGTGAGTAATTCAGCTGGAGGATGAGGCCTTCTTGATAAAGCATCAACAACTCTGTTCTCCACTCCTTTCTTGTACTGAATATCATAATCAAACCCCAGTAACTTCATCAGCCATTTTTGTTGAAGGCCAGTTTTAATTTTTTGCTCCAAAAAGTTTTTAATGCTCTCATGATCAGTCTTGATGGTAAAGTGGTGGCCTTGCAAGTAATGTCTCCACTTAGTAAAAGCTGAACCAACTGCAATTAACTCCTTTTCATATGTAGATAACCCTCTTGCTCTAGGCCCCAAAGGCTTGCTGAAGTAAGAAATTAGTTTATTCTCCTGCACTAAGACAGCTCCAATGCCAGTGTCACAAGCATTTGTCTCCAAGACAAATGGCTTTGAAAAATCTGGTAATGCCAGTACTTGAGTTGTAGTCATGGCTTTCTTAAGTGCATTAAAGGCCTGTGTAGCAGTTTCAGTCCAACAGAAGGATCCCTTTCTGAGCAAGTCAGAAAGTGGCTTACTTATCAAGTCATAGTGTCTGACAAACTTCTTGTAATACCCTGTAAGGCCTAAAAATCCTCTGAGTTCCTTGATATTTGCTGGAAGAGGCCAAGTGGTCATTGCAGAGACTTTTGCTGGATCATCTACCACTCCTTGGGTAGTAATGGTGGGCCCCAGATACTCCAACTAAGATTGGGCAAAGCAGCATTTAGATATTTTTGCAAACAATTGATGTTGTCTCAAGAGAGAAAGAGTAATTTGTAAATGCTGGGCATGAGTCTCCATATCAGGACTATAAACAAGAATATCATCAAAAAATACTAAAATGAATTGTCTCATATATGGTTTGAAAATGTCATTCATTAAGGCTTGGAAGGTGGAAGGGGCATTGGTTAGTCCAAAAGGCATGACAGTGAATTCATAGTGCCCCTGGTGGGTTCTAAAAGATGTCTTGTAAATGTCCTGCATTGTGACCCTGATCTGGTGGTACCCTGCCCTTAAATCAATTCTAGTAAAGACACAAGAGCCATGTAATTCATCCAAAAGTTCATCAATCACATGCATAGGGAACTTATCTTTTATAGTGATGTTGTTGAGATTTCTGTAATCCACACAAAATCTCCAGCTATTATCTTTCTTCTTAAATAGAAGAATTGGAGAAGCAAATGGACTAGGACTAGGTTGAATGACACCACTGTGTAACATTTCTTGTACCAGCTTCTCAATGACAGATTTCTGCACATAAGATGGTCTCTGGTTTATTGGGGTAGAATTTGGTTGAAGTGGAATAGAGTGATCCAGAGATGTATGAGGTGAGATCTGAGTAGGTTCAGAAAATGTATGATCAAAATCTCGCAGCAATAATATTTCAGCGAAATTATCAACAACACAACACAACAGCGTCGCAGAACAATTTCAGAAATGATATAATAAACGACATCAGCTAAAATCATGAGAAAGATGTGATGATCCTGCGAGAATTAGAGAATTTGCGAGATTAACATTTGTAAGGTTGCGAGAATGTCGCAAGCCATATCCGAAAATAAAGGAAAGATTAGTTGTCATCCACTATGTATAAGGGTGCACAGGAACCGAGCCGGACCGACGGACCGAACCGGAACCGGTGGAACCGTACCTGGTTTTGGACCGAACCGAGGTACAAGGTATAGGTACCGGTCCCAAAAATAGGAACCGAGGTCTAGGAGGTACAGGTACACGGTCCAATACAAGTATCGTGCCGTACCGGACCGAATTGCCGGATAATTATGACCGTTAGATTTAGGGGATAAGGGATCAGTATCAGCCGTTGGATTAAAGGGGGTATATAAGCTAACATTAACTGGTTAGGGTTTCAGTTCCCTTTCTTCTGTTTTTCGCCTCTTCTATCTGAGTTCTGAGAAGGAGAAGAACTTCTTCTAATCTTCTCTATTAACCTTCACATCAAACGATTCAAAGTTCAAACTGTATTACTTCAAAAGACTAAACAACTTGGAGAATTCCCTCTTCCCTCTTTTCTTCTTTAAGCACTCATTTCTCACTCTCTGAACTTTCTGGGCGCAAGGGAAAATCCGATATCAAACAGGTTAGTTTTTGCTCCAAATCTTTCAATCAAGAACACCACCCTATATAATCAATATGATGATTTACTGTAAACGAAATTAGATAAGTTTCTTTTTAAAGTTTTATTTGAATCCATGAGTTTTGGGTTTCTTCTCAAATTTTATTTTATTTTTGATAATTTTCAATTGGTGTTGCAACGGGTGTGTTCCGTTGGTTGATTAACCGTTGAGCTCTAAACAAACACTTTCACTTATAAACATACAGGAAAAAGCAGAGTTCATCAACAACTTCTTTGAGGCAGAGAAAACCATATATCATCTAATCAATTTCAAAATCTCAAAGGTTGTAGCTATTTTGTTTTGTATATCTTTCTGCAGAGGTTCATTTTATTTCTTTGAAATCTTATGTTTTGTTTCAGATCCATTCTTTGATGTTTATTTGATTTCTGAATTATTTTCTTGTGTTTTTGTTTTGGGTGATTTAGGTTTGGAGTGGCAGTAAATGGAGCTAAGAAATCTGGGGTTTTGAGTTTTAGAGGTGTTTCTTTTAGTTGTGAAATTTTTTACTTTTTTTCCAATTGTGTTTTGATAAAAATGTGTCTGGTTTTATCCCTTTAGGTTAGTTATGAAATGGGGTTTGATAAGAATCATGATGGATTTTTGGTGTTTGATGTTTACATGGATTTATCTCAATGATAAAAGACTAGTTATGTTAGTATAAGTATTAATTTTTCACATTGATGTTTTTTGTGTTAGATGTTTATTGTTCACTAAAAATGTATGGGTACTCTGAATATTTTTAAATGCTTTCAAACATAGGTGCTTCAATGAGCTTTTGGTACTTGCCCAAAGAGAAATTACAGTCCATCAAAGGAGGAATTTTAGGACGTTATATTGGTTGGGGAACTACATTTTTAGGAGAATTTTAGTTCGGTTGGGGTACTGCTTTTGTAGGTGAATCTTTGTTTCTCGGGCTGGACTACAGTTTAGTAGTGAAATTGTAGCCTTGAAGGAAAGTATGGTTTTGAAAAACAGGTAAAAAAAAGTAAAAAACAGGGCAGTAGATTTATGTTTTTCTTTTTTGTTTGTTTTTTTTTTTTTTCTGAAAATGGAACCGGAACCGGTACCCGTATCGACCGGAACCGACCGGTGTCGAATGGAACCGGAACCGAAGTACTCGGCACCGGGACCGGTCCAATTTTTGGGAACCGAAGGGTGGGAGGTACAGGTACTCGGTCTCGGCAAGAACCGATCCGAACCGTACCATGTGCACCCTTAACTATGTATTTCCCTATAAATAGTCGTTCAACTGAGAAGAGGAGGAGGAGATCTTTTTTGAGTAAGAAACAAGTAAATAGGAGAGAGAAAGTCTAGAGCAGAGGACATTCTTGATTCCTTTATCTTTTCTTGTAAGAATATTCAAATATTGATCAATAAAATTAAGAGTGTAAATCTAAAAATGAGTTGACTAATAATGAAATCATATGAGGGGTGTAGTATAGGATTTCCCGCAACTACATAATGGTGCTAGAAACAGGGGACATATTGAAGATTATTCTAGAAAAAATTGAAGATTAATATTGAGATTTGTGAAGATTTAGAGTGATTGATTAAGAATTTTACATAATTTCTTGCAATTTGTTAACATTGAAGAAATGGCTAGAAGAAGAAATACATCCGAACAACCGACTACTGTTAGAAGAAGCAAGAGAATTGCTGGGAGAGAAAGAAGTGAAATGGGAGAATCTACTAGAATGAGAATTAATAGAGAAAATCAAATTCAACCACCAATTCAACAAACACTAGTACAATGGAGGAATACATATTATGATAGGGTGAGTATACACACTTGGCAATCAAATTCGGCAGAAGAAGTAGAAGAAGAGCAACAAAACAGAAACCATAGACAGGTAGAGAGAAATCAAGAAGCAGATGAAGGAATAATTCATGGAGATGAGGAAATTGGAGCGTTAGAAACGTTGAGACGAAGAATACATGAAGAAAGAAGAGCTGAGGCAGAAGAACGTGCAAATCTAACAAGGCAAAATCACGAATTGAGGATGGAAAATATAAGACTATAGAATAGAAGATCGAGAAGTATTACAAAATCATATTCAAGATCGACTAGAAGAGAAATGAGGCGAAACTCACCCACAATCAATGCTGGAAACAATATTCAAGAAGAAATATCAAATCATGATGAAGAATATCGCGAAAATAGAGAAAGAGCTGATGATCGTTACGTTCCACAAAATGAAACTTTTGATGATGGGAAAAATGGTAGAAATTAAGAGAACGGATAAAGTCAGGTACGAAATGACCAAGATGGCGAAGGAAATCGAGAGGAAGGAAGAAGAATTTTACATGAAAGAGAAACTCAATGAAATCAACAGACGATCGAAGAAGAAATTGAAAGACATTATGCTGAACAAGCACGTTTAATCTGCGAACGTGAAAGATGGAGAGCGGAAATGGAAGAACAAGAGCTTCAGGAGACAATTCGTCAGAACAATCACGACAATCGAGAAAGAAGGCGTACACAAAACTGGAATAACGGTAATATCAATGAAGAGTTCGATAGAATAAAGAGGATGGCTGAAAGGCAGCGAATGGAATTAATAAGAAATGAACAAAATCATGATGGGGAAAATGAAAGACATAATCATTTGCGAATTCAAGATAGAGATGAAGAAGAAACTCGTAGAAGAAGACGAGATGAGGATAATGAAGAAGAAATGCAAAATTTCGCGAGAGAAGAAAGACATGAACGCAGAAGAAGAGAGGCGAAATTCAAAAGACCAATGGATCAAAATTCAGGTGTAAATAAACAAATCTTGAAAGAGTTAGAAGAAATGAGAGGAATGCTAAATAATAGAGGAGAAGTAGGCAGAAGACAATTGGATGAAGCTATAGAAGAAGCTGCGAAAACTCCATTTACAAGGGAAGTACAATTAGGAGGAATACCACCGAAATTCAATTTGCCCGCATTAACCAGCATTTTTGATGGAACAACTTGTGCAATTCAACATATTAAAGCCTATGTGAGGGGCATGTTGCAATGGGAAAATCATGATGCCGTATTGTGCAAATATTTCGCATCCATCTTAACAGGAGAGGCGTTAAAATGGTTCGAAGGTCTACCAAAGAATACAATAACATCCTTCAATCATTTGCAGACTACATTCCTAGGGGCATATATAAGTAATAATTCTTCACGACCTGGTATAGAAGATGTGTTTGGATTAAAACAGAGGATTGGCGAAAGTTTGAAGCACCTGACTAAAAGATGGAGAACTATGTGTCGCGAAATGGCTGGCCGTGTAGATGAGAGATATCTTATATTATCATTTATCAATGTTATGTTTGCAACAAACCTATTGTATGTCCAAACTTTCAAAGTCAAGAATACGATCACAATGACTGAATTGCGAGAACTTCAAGAAGAATACATTGCTCTAGAGGAAAGGAAAAATGAAATGGAATCATATCCAGTTGCGAACACCAGCTCACAAACAACGAATGCCAGCTTATTACCTAAACTAATAAACACAGTAGCGAATACTTCGCAAGTACAACAAGAGAAGGTGACGGGTAACAATCAACAGAAACTGGTGGCTATGGGAAGCCGAGATCAATAGGAGTATGAAAGAGAAATACTTTTCTACAATCGGGGTGGAAATAACAAGATTCAAAGACTCGATCAACCACAAGAAACTTATGGAGGTCAAAGAAAAAACTATAATAGAGGACAAGGAGGTCACAAGGTAGTATGGGAAGAAATCAAGATGCCACCTCTAAATGCAAGTGTGGAGAAAATATGGGAAGCTATAATTTTGATGGAGAATATACCAACACCATGGAACATGGGAACGGAACCACCTACAAACCACAGAAGCCATGAGTTTTGTTCTTATCATCATTTTCATGGGCATACACCAAATGATTGCAGAAATGTAAAAAGAATTATTTTGAGAATGATAGATCAAGGAAAACTAAACCACTTTTTGGTAGGGCACCCACAATCTCAACCATTACCACCGCCACCAGAGCATCACAAAGTAAACACGATGAAAAAGAAGGAAACATTCTTCATAGAAGTTGGTGCAAAAGCAAAGAATCTATTCTGTCACTCTATCGTACATTCATATAAGACAATCGGATATTTTCATGACAATGTTTTGAGTAGAGTGTTAGCAAGAGATAACGATGGAAGAGAAATTATGAATATTGCAAAAATCTCGCCACTAGAGGAATGGCAGAAACAGATCATTTCTTTTACCGCAGAAGAGATTCCCGAAGGTGAAGAGGTGCATGATAATCCATTGGTAGTAAAATTAGAAATTAATCCAAAACCGAAAGAAGATGAGGATGGCGAATCTGAAGATTCATGGGAAATTAATAGAATTCTAATCGATACTGGAAGCTCTGTGAACATCTTATTTTATCATACTTATAAAACTATGGGAGGAAGAGATGATGATCTTATACCATCAACATATAAGATATATGGTTTTAATGGTACTGCTAACAAGCCTAAAGGGGAGGTTACTATGCGAATTCCATTGAAGGGAATATCTTCTGAAATCTTATTTTTTGTCGTTGATGTAGAATCACCCTACAATGCGTTAATTGGTCGACCTTGGCTACATGGGATTCTAGGTGTAGCTTCAACTTTCCACCAGTGCATCAAATTCCCTCACCCAGTGGTGTAGGAATCATAAAGGGAGATTGGGTTGAAGGAAAGAGGTGTTACGAAACTGAGATAGAATCTTGCGAAGGAAGAGCCAACAAGAAGGAAAACTGGCGACACAAAATCAAAGATACACAGAGAAGTGAGAGGTTGATGGTGGATGCAATCGAAAGAAAAGAAGAAGAGATGTTGCGAAACTAATGCTAGCTCAGAATAAAAATGATGAACATACTACTACCAAGGAAGCAGTAGTAGAAAATAATAAAGAAGCAGAGGATGGCAAAGGTAATAAAAACAGGAAATATATGAATGATTAAGTTGTTGCGACACTCTCGCAATAAGTAAAATTATCAAGAATACATTTTATTGAATGACAAAATTGAGATTGCAAAATGCAAATACAATATGATGATATACGAGACTCTTGCAGAGATAATGAATTTTACAGAAGATAATCAGAGAAAAATGACAAAAGAGAAAGAGGCGAAACTTTATGGCGTACACGTTCGCGAATACAATTTCGCAAGAGGCAAATGTAAGACCTAAAGTACGTCATATAAGGGGGTACCTGTTGCATGGCTCAGGGAAAGGCTACACCGCCACCGGAACCTGAGTCATGGAGATGTGGGGTCAATAAAGCCCATCCGGGAGAGGCACTTTGGATTTTCAGCTTAAGCATATGACTTAGGTTGGGCGACTAAGGTAATAAGGACTCTCCCAAGGAGTGCAGATCTGATCAAGGCGCCGAGGTACACGGTTGAGTCAAGAGTGTCAGGGACGTTTGAAGCGTACTTTGCCATTCTTGACAAGTCTTGGCTTATAATTCACTCGGCCTGAAGAAAACCCCACTTAGGGTGCAGTCTCGTAACCATAAGCCCTATAGGTAAAAGGGATAAGAGGCTGTGAAAACAACTGGTTGTTGTTAAGACTGGATGGGAGGATCTAACCTTTTATGGTAGAAGTACGCCTCCTTGAAGGGGCAACCAGGGGGGAGATAAGGGCGGCACCCTCCATTAGGGAGATGATAAGTGTCTTAAGACGCAAATGTCATGAGGCTTTTTATTCGCAAGGGTATTAAGGCTTGTCATATTTGTGCAACAATCCTGAAGAGGAAATACTACAAAAGAAAAAGATAAGACGAGATCAATGGGTTTTCGCATGAAAGTGCGAAGACGTCCTAAGATTTCTACGCAAGACGGTAATGTCATGGGGCTTTATTTTCGCAAGAATATTTAGGCCTGTCATATTGTCGCAACATTCCTGAAGATGCCACAATACAAAAGAAAAATTTAAGGCAAGATCAATGGGTTTTTGCATGAACGTGCAAGGACGTCTTGCCATTTTGTCGCAATGACAATAGGTGGCATAATAATACCTTTAATTAGGAAGGCAAAATAATACCACACAGGAATGAGATTTTGAAAAGAATCAAAATTCACTTCGCATAAGATAGCGAAATTATACATAATTAACTGCGAAATTGAAGAATAAAATAAGAAAAATTTATAAAATCTCTCATTTGGATACAAATAACAGAGGCAAGTATGGAATGAATTAAATTATAAAATGTTATTTGTCTCCATATGATAGATTTACTCAACGATTCAAAAATTAATGATTATATTGATTAATTGTATTGCAAGGAAGAATTGTTTTAATGAATGCAGGTCAAAATGAAAGAAACACAAGTATACAGAAAGAAGGAATAAATGTACAAGTATTACAGAGAATCAAAGAAAGAAACAAAGACTACTTCTTAGTTGATCCTTCATTATCTTCATCAGACTTGTTCCCTTCTTCGTCTGATTATCCTTGTCTCTTCCAAGAGACAAGGATAATCAGAATGAGGGATATTATGATCGTCACAAACCATTTGGATAGTTTGATTGCGAAAATGCATAGCATCATTCTTAAAATTCGCAACAGTGATCTTGATTTGATTCTTTAATCTAGAGTACTTGTCATTGCGAGAAGAAAGATTCTTTGCGAGTTCCTCCTTTTCAGCTTCGAGTTCCTCAATCTTTTTACGATATCTACTTTCAGAATCTGCGAGCAAAAGACAATCAATTATTAACTTGATGAAAATTCATAAGAAGCAAAAGATTAGTAAAGAAGAGCAGTTAGTAACCTTCTCTGTCTGAAATCATATCTCTGATCAAGGCTGTATGCTCAACTTGGAGACTAACATTTACACCTAAATCTTTTCTGGCATCATCTAAGATTTTCGCAGCCCAAAAAAATTCATCCTCATTACTTATAAGAAGACGAGAACGAATTTGGTTTTCCCTTTCGCAGAGCTCGATGTTTTTGCGGCTAGCTTCATCTCGTTCAAGTTGAAATTCAAGAAGAGTCTCTTGGAATTTCGCCAAAGCCTTAGCAACTTGATCAGAGATACGATCCTTATCATCTATGAGACCGCTAATTTTGGTTCTTAACTCATTGGTTTTCTCTTTCGAATCAAGAAAGAGACGCTTAAATCGGTTGGCTAAGCCTAAACTAGACCTATGGTCAATTTCTAAGAGGCGAAGTTTAGATCTAAGCTCATTCAGAGAAAGAGATGAAATTCTATCATTTGAGAAACTATTTAAGGAATTATTAAGACGCTCAAGAAGGGTATCATTATCCAAGGCATTAGGAAATGAACGAAGAAGGGTAGCTTCATCAGAAAGATCATAAATGTCTGCAAAAAGGATCATTTAAATAAGATAAAACAACAGGATGAATGAATGAAGGGAAAAGAGAAAAGTAACATACCGTAAAGCTGATTATTAGCTTGCTGAAGACTAGAGATTTTGTTCTGATACGAAGAAGAATCAATTTCTAGTTGTCTATTTTTCTCGCGAAGACCTTTAACTTTAGCTTCCAATTCTTCATTCTTTGTGCGAAATTGAAGATTCTTCTTTGCAACATTTTCGCGTCTCCTGTCTAGATCTGAGGCAACAACGAAAGAAGCTTTTCCAGCTTGCAAGAAAATATAAAAAATATTAATATAGAAAGAGATTTTGAGTTATGACAATGAAGAAGTAAAAGGATGAAAGTATACCAGACTATTAAGAGAATGCAAGAAGTCGGGAGTCACTGATCTAGAAACTCCACGAAGAGAACTATCACCATCCAATAAAGGGACATCGCAAATTCTAGCGAGAACTTTGCAGGTATTAGTGAATTGGCTATCTCCCATTCCTTGCATAGAATCAGAAAAGAGACCAGAGAACTTAGCCATAGAAGATTCAGGTGGAAAATCTTCACTTGCGGCAAGGTCATCATTATCATCATCATCCTTGTCACTTTCGGAATTTTCATGAAAAGGAATATTTGAAGGAGAAAAAGAACGGACTTTCCTTTTCTTTGAAGGAGGACCAGTTGATTTTTACCTGCGAAGAGTACCTTTGCCTTTATCACCAATCTTCGCAACATCAGTAGGTTCTTCTATTTCAGCAATAATCTTCACATACAGATAGAAATAAGAAATGGAAGCAACAGTATACTGTTTAAAATCATAAGAGAAAAATTTCTTACCTCACCTGTGTATGAGCGAAGAGCTAACAAGGTACTAGTACTCCCAGTCCTGTTATAACTATCTTTCAGATTTTGGATCTGTAGAACATCGCAAGGGTCAGCGAACAAAAGAATAAAGACAAATAAAGAAATATAAAGTGAGCAAAACTAGAAGAAACGTACCTCTTTCTCCTTCTCGGTCCAAGAGAATACCCAAGGTTGATAGGTATCGAGATTCTCAAGAAGAATATTTGATCCAGCAATATAAGGCCCTCTTAGCATCAAGGGAAAAACACACCACTTATCATCTTTGGATTGGAGAGGAGTTGTGTTCTTACCAGAAAGCCAATCAATATCTTGCATAAGTATTTTCGCTTCATCAATGTCATCTTTCCTTTTCAAACGAATACCCCAGCGAGTATTCTCTTTCTTCATAGAGATCAATTCATAATTTTTAAAGAAGCTTGCTACGGTATATTTCTCAGCAATTATTTCTAAGTCTGCGAATTTAGGATCCCTAAGTTCTTTGGAGTACAGAGATCCTTTACCAGCACAACGATTAGTGAACTCTAGCATCAGACGGATGCAATCCCCACTCAACTGGAAGATAGCTCGCGAAAATCCCGAATGAGCAAGAATTTCATAGAATAGAGGGATATCTGGGTCGTAAAGAGGAATGGGGAGACCTGCGAGAATTTGACCTAGCAAAATTATGATTGATTGATCATCATAATATTGATCAGAAAAAAGTTTGATAGAAAGAATTGATTTGGCACTTTCACCAGGAATGGTGGAAAGTGTGAAACCTTTCTCTGCAAGATCTTTTTGGACGTCTTTTAAGTTTTTCTGATGTTTATGGACACTTGGAGGAATATTTGAATATAGAGTATGGGAATGAATGAAAAGTAAGAAGATTGAAGAAGGAAGAATTACAGTAGCGGAATTTACGGGAGAACAATAGAATTGCAGAGATGAGAGAATTAAAAGAGAAGAGAAAGTAAAAACAAAGTGAAAAGAAGAGTATGAAGAATATATAAGGAAGATTTTTTACTCGAAGAAATAAACGCCAAAGACATAAGCGGTTGAAAAGCAGCGGTTACAGAAGACGTTTCAAGAAACGAATGGAAGAAAGAATATGTGTGATAAATGCAGAATATGAAGAGAGGAACAGCTGCGGCATTTCTCACATCATTCTCTACTTTGCAGAGAAGATATTAGAAGAGGCAAGATGTAGGATCAGAATCTCGCAGCAATAATATTTCAGCGAAATTATCAACAACACAACACAACACAACAGCATCGCAGAACAATTTCAGAAATGATATAATAAACGACATCAGCTAAAATCATGAGAAAGATGTGATGATCCTGCGAGAATTAAAGAATTTGAGAGATTAACATTTGTAAGGTTGCGAGAATGTCGCAAGCCATATCCGAAAATAAAGGACAGATTAGCTGTCATCCACTATGTATTTCCCTATAAATAGTCGTTCAACTGAGAAGAGGAGGAGGAGATCTTTTTTGAGTAAGAAACAAGTAAATAGGAGAGAGAAAGTCTAGAGAAGAGGACATTATTGATTCCTTTATCTTTTCTTGTAAGAATATTCAAAGATTGATCAATAAAATTAAGAGTGTAAATCTAAAAATGAGTTGAGTAATAATGAAATCATATGAGGGGTGTAGTGTAGGATTTCCTGCAACTACAGGAAAAACATCTTGAAAGTCCTTAATAACCTCAGAGATGATATGAGGAAGAGGTTGGGATGGGGGGTTTGGAGTTACAGAGCACAAATGAGCAAATATGCCATGAGAATTATTCTTGAAAAACTCCTTTAGGACCCATCTTCCTTAATGCAGGTGGTGAATGGGTTCCAACCAATTTGACTTTCTTACCTTTGTACATGAAGGAAATATTTAAGTTAGCAAGATTAAAAGTAATATCACCCAAACCTCTGAGACAATCTGCTCCAAGAACTATGTCACAACCACCTAGTGCAAGTAACCTCAAGTCTTCAGTGAAAGAATGATTCTGCATTTGCCAATGAAGAGAGTTGCAAATGCCAGTACTTGTAGTCTTTTCACCATTAGCAACAGTAACTGATAGGTTGGAAGTTGGAGTGATGAAACACCCAAGAGAAGAAGTTAAGTCACAGTCAATAAAACTGTGAGTACTGCCGGTGTCAATGAGGAAAGAAACTGCATGATTATGAAGGAAACTTGGAATTCGAATAGTGTCACCAATTACATGGCCAGTAAGGGCATTAAGGGAGATCTCCATGTCACTCTCTACTGCTGGAGGATCATCTACATCAGTAACTGCTTCATCTAGTGCACTAGTTTCAGCTTCATCTTTTGTGGCCACCATTAAGTAAAGTTGTTATTTCTTGCAAACATGACCTGGCCTATAAACCTCATCACAATTGAAACAAATCCCTAGAGTCTTACGTTTCTGCATTTGTTCAGGTGTGAGTCTTTTAATAGGTAGTGGTGCAGAACTAGGAGGCTAAGTTGTGGGTGTGGGTAATGGGAGAAAGGGTGGGAGGGAATTAGGCTTAGGAGAAAACTTTTGGTGGATAGACTGTTTAGTAGTAGAGAAAAATTTATTGGTGGGTCTGGTAAATTTTTGTTGATTATTGAGTGTTTTCTCTTGCATCCTAGCAAGTGAAAATACTTGCATTAAGGTATTAGGATGAAACACACTGACAGAGTGTTTGATCTCATCCTTTAACCCACCAATGAAACTCATCACAAAATAGTGTTCATTCAACATAGGATAATATCGAAATAAAAGCCCTTTTAAGTTCTCAAACTGCTCAAAATAATCATCTACAGTAGTGGTTTGAGATAACTTACTGAATATGCCTAAGATGTTGTCATTTGCAGGATTTTCAAATCGAATGCAAGCATGCTCAGCTAGATCAAACCAGGAAGTAATAGATCTAGTAGACTGCAGATTGGTTAACCACTTATCTGATTTTCCCTCCATATGCATAGCTGCCATAGTAACCTTATGATGTTCATCTCTAATGTTGTTGAGCAAGAAATACCTGTCACACTTTTGAATCCAGCTTTTGGGGTTTTCTCCATCAAATCTTGGGAAATCTAGCTTTGGAAAACGTTGGATGTTGTTGGAATCACGACCCCGTTGTGGATAATTGAACATCAACCCTCCGAGCTAGAAAGAATTTGTATGAGATTCTCCACCTGAATCTCTTATTTCTTCATGTCTCTTGCCTGTAAAGTTCTCCGTGTACTTGACAAAGTTTTCTCTGGACAATATAGATTCCTTCAACTCTTTGTTTTGTGCAGCGAGGTCATTGTATTGTAAAGAAAGGGTGTTGTATTGTGAAGAGAGATCATTGATTTGTTTAGATAATTTCTCTGAAATTTTTTGAAGATCTTCATTCACGTCTTTAATGGTAGGATGATTTTCTCCACCCATTGAGAGGATAGAACGGCTCTGATGCCAATTGTTGTGTTTCCACAATAAATTAACACACAGAATTGAAATAACAAAGAAATATGATTCAAGGAATCAGCCCAGGAGGAAGAAGAGATAACTAAATTACTGTTTTATTCATTCATGGCCGCCGACAACAGGATTCTTATACATTTATTGGCTGGTACTTATCCCCAAAGTACTAACCGATACAAGACACGTGCAGCAATCATAACGACTAAGGACAGGTAATCTTCCACTAAGAATGATTAGTACACCCAAAACTATCGCTACTGGAAGACCCTAATGCAAAAATAGAAAATAAGCAAAACAAGGGACTTAGACATATGACATAATGGTCTAAAGACACAACAGGAGTGTTTTACAACAAGCTCGTCTGAGATGATTTTACACTATCCCACACAAAGCAGCGAGCTGGAATAAATTGGTGAAGAATCCATGGATGGGTCATATACCATTCTCTTCGTATGGATGTCATATACAACATATCCAAAATTCCCATCAATTGGAAAAACGAGCAAAGATATGTGGGCAAAACATTGGACTACATGCCAGCTGAAAGTTTCCTGGAAGTTTACTGTTTCGCCTATTTTGGCACCTAAACATGCTCGAAACTCAAAAATCTTCTCTACCAAAGCTTGGAAATTTCCTGGGCATGAAAAAACATGGGTAGATCGCGAAAATACGACATCGGGTAAAGATTCTACAACGTTTTTACTGAAAGGCTAAAGTCTGGATTTTTCTGGTGACGTATTTCGGAAAATTTTCTCATATATTCGTATGAATTCTCATTCATTAATTCACAAGTCAGAAATTTCATACTTCTATGAAGAAATTACGGGAGAAATACTTACTTGAGGGGTCTCTAAGCCATTCGGAGGATCAATATTGCCTGAATCACCATTAGTAGCATTATTTCCTTCATTCGGTCCTGGGTTTTGAGAATTCTCCGCCTCACCATTTCCCAAGGAAGAATGATCATTGTCAATACTTTATTCATCCATGAAATCTCATCCTGGGTACATCAGCAAAAATTATTAATGTTTCATTCAAGGAGTGCTATGGACGATTATACGAAGAGGTACTTACATCAACTTCTTCTTCAACGCTCGATTCAGAGACTGTTTGTTTAGCAGCAGTGAATTGAAGACCGTCAAGGCTCGATGGGGAAAAGTTATGAAACGAAGTAACAAACATTGGTTTCATGATCCTAATTGCACGGACAAGCAAAAGTCATGGTGTAGGGAACGCTAACAACTCACTAAAGAAACATTCGGGGACTTTACAGTATTCGGTATCATTTTATAATCCTTACTTCTGGATTCTCCGCCCCGAAGACTTACCGCTAATCCACATCGATCCGAAGTCTCACAACACGACCGTCCTATGGATCTTTCAATCTCGGCCGAGCGGAGACCATCTCAATAGTAGGAGGTTCTTCCACGAAGAAATCTCCATGTATTACTCATACTAAGTAACCAGGAGTACAACTCAGTATGAAGGATCTCTCACCATCACTCAGAAGTCTCAGAAATACCATTTCTTGAAGTTGTATCCGTAGAGATGTCATCTCTGGAAACATCATCTCTGGAAGTGTCATCATGGGAGTCGGTCATTCTTGCAAAGTGGTTGTGACAGATGCATAACATTTCTACTTTAGCACATCATTCATACAAAGCGCAGGATTCAACAAAACAATGAATCATGGAATAAAGATATTCACATCAGCATCTAAAAAAATGATAACAATCCAACTCTTACCTATTTACAATTTCACTAGTTGTAGTGATTATAATGTCAGAATTTCGAAAAACTTGCTCGTTCTTTCAAACCTGCAAAGACGAGCAAAATTCATTATTCAAAATCATGACTTGCTTTTCATAAAACCGCGAACAACCCATGTAAATTTTACTGTGTGAACATTCACTGTTTTTTCAAAAATTGGATAGATGTCCATTCTACAGTTGTGAAAACTCACATGCAGATATTATTTCACCATGCATAATTGTCTACTTTCAACAATTGTTCAAAATCTAAACATTGATTTTACAAAGAATATATTTTAACGTGAAACTCACGTAGAAAAACATATATATATATATATATATATATATATATATATATATTTGCTTGGCTCCCTCGCGTGAGCATCCGTCTTTGAAGTGAGTATATTTTCAAAAATTTATGAAAACTCACATATCGAAAATAAAAAAAAATCATGAAAGCTCATGGACTACTAACAGGCGCACGTCTATTAAAAAAAAACTTTTTTCTCTCGTACGAGCATCCACCTTTGAAACGAGAGTTTATTCCATTTGTGAAATCTCACAGATTTTTTTTTTTAAATCTCTCTTATGTTAGGGATCATTGTTTGTTTCTTAAACTAACGAACGAACGCCAATTCCTAAAACAAAGATTTCTTCTTTTGGGCCTGGGCCCGCAAATGCTAAACCGACCAAAACTGAACGTCTGACCATCCAAACCAGCAGTGCCTCATCTCTTCGTGCTCACGGGAGGACACTCTATCATACTATCAGGGTTCTCACCTGAACATTTGCTCGTACATGACACCATTGGAGCAAATCGGGGATTCTGAAAATACCTTTGTACAACTGAGTTCAACCACTGATCTCGCCGACTGAAAATCACCATTTAATGCTTACCGCGGAACATGACTGTCCCTCACTAAGCAGGGGACTTAATGTAGATGGTGGATTTTCAACAAAGGTCAAAATCGTAAAATGATGATACTACATGTTTGATAGACGCATTTATGTGTCTATTTTGTTCTCAATGTTCTGTATTGTTAGACTCGATTAAGTACTTATTGTGTTATTTTGTGTTTTTGTAGATGTTTTTAGAGAAATAAGCCTTTGCGGCGAAATGAGCTCGAAAAGTAGTGTTTTACACCCCAGGATAATGTACCGGAAGCGTCCCAGAAATGTACCGGAGGAACCCAGAAAAATTACTATTTCCACCCCAAAATTACTATTTCCACCCCAATTGCTAAAGGGACACCCGTACATGATTAGGGGGAGGACACTTTTCTTCTCATAATTCAAATTTCATTTTTGGAGGGAAAATATATTCTCTCCCTGGCAGATTTTCAAATTGATTTTCGATGGATTTGTGGAGAGACTAAATGGCTGGAATTAATTGGGTCATATCTATTGAGTATAACAAGATTATTCTGAGCGTTGGAATGAGTTAAATTTGGCTAGAATCCGCTAAATTTCAATCGAGAGTTAAACAGGGAAGATACGCTCGAGTTCTCTGTGAGAGGAATTTTTGGGAAGTTTTGTGGACTAAATGGGGAAGATATCTGATCTTCTTAAGTGTTTATGCAACTATGGAAGTATTACAGCTCATATGCGCAGGCAGAGGGGATGGAGAAGATCATATCTCGGCTGACAGTGAAGAAAATGGAAAAAAATATTTTCCGTGTAATGGAGAATTATATGGAGTGAATGAGCGAGATTCGATGGGTCTGTTGGCTATAAATAGGTTGCTGGGGTTGAGCAGAGGGGGTGTCGAGAGTTTGGGGAAGTTTTGGAGGCTACGGAATGAAGAACTCACGAGTTGCAGAGCTGCCATTTTTCTGCTGCTGCTGCTGATGAAGAACACCAAGAACGGACCTGCACCAGCAGTCGTTTATCGTGGGTCGTAGGTGTGGGTCTTAGAGCTACAGTAACAATAGCACTTCTTCTGTGTCATTCATTTTGGACGCTTTCTGTGGGTCGCATATTCACTGTTTTATTATTTCATCTCCATTTTCATCCTTGTAAACACCCTTTGAGCAATAAATAAATATTTTGAGCGTGTTTTTATCATGATGAGCTAAACCCAACACTGGGACGACGGAGGAGGTCGAATTTCATCCATGTGGTAATTACATTAATTCTTTTATTTACTTTTTGCACAAATTTTAATTGAATTAAGATTTTAAATTAATTACTTGTGATTTCATTTGATGGAGTATGCTTAGTCCTAGGGATTTTTGATATGCCATGCTTAAGAAATACAATTAATATTTTATAAAATCTATCTTGCCAATAAACTAGAGTTAATATTTGTTTTGTTTTTGAACTATAATTGCTAGAATTAATTTCTGAACCATTTGAAGAAAAAAAAACGGCCGAATCTTTAGTCCCAGTACTCTTGCCCATATTGTTAATATTTTTTGTATATATTTTTATTTTTAAATCTTTACAAGTCCGAGCAACGAACTTTTACTACTACTTTCAACACTATAACAAAATGGCGCCGCCGACGCGGACTTGTATATAGATTTATTTTTATTTTTTTAGGTTTATTTTTTTTATTATTTGTTCCTTTTTACTTTGTCTTTTTTTCTTTGATTTACAGGCTCGAAGTGGAGCACTAAGGACTTGGAGAGGAAAAAGCTTAAAGCGAAAAGAGAAGAAAAAAGGACAATTTTAGGATTTAATTTTTAATTTTTAATTTTTTTAGAGTGTGTGAGGAAAACTGTAATTTTTTATTTATTTATTTTGGACTTTGGACTTTAAACAATTGGACTTTATTTTTTTTTAACCCTACGGAAGGGTATTATTAAACAAAAAAAAAAATTATATAAACTGTGTGCAAGGAAGGACGACGATTACTATATCGTCTCGGCCCCTCGGGTTCGTACATGACATAGGAGTCGTGGCCCGAGTCGACTTCAACGGTTCATCCCCCGTCTGGTACGGGAGGTAAGTCCATCGAAACACTCGCGAATCTCCTGTAAGCGAGTTACTGTATTCCTTAAGGTGATTCATTGATTGAGGACGAATTTGGACTGTTTTTAAATTCCTAGTAAAGGGCAAGGCCTGGCCAATACAAGATAAGGGTTCGGATTTCATCACCGCTCCCTTCTTGCCCGCCTTAGGAAAACGAAACCTAACGCGAACCCAAGCTTAAAATTTGGAATAGAACGAGACCGATAGGGTAACGAGCTTAATAGGAAACTCGTTCGAAAAATATTTGTTGCTCTTTAAGCACACTTCAAAGTTCATGATGGTTTCTGTGAGTTGAATGCATGACTGCGCCGCCTTCTAATGCGGTGAGGCCTTGGGTATCAAAGCTCTACTAAGCTTCTCTCGCCTCGATTCAACTTACATTAGCTCGGATTGATTCCAGAGGGGTTTGCTCAAATTGCAACGAATTCCCTTTCGAAAGATAGAAGCTCGTCTAGAAACAATCTAACTGGAGCCATCATGCTTTTTGTTTGCTAGATTTTATAGGTTTGATTTGGTCGAGTCAGCCTTGTTTGTGATTGTGTAGAATTCCCTTGCAATTAAGAATGTCGAACTGGTATGATAGAAGCCAATACAATGAGTATCGACCTGAATTTGAATATGAACATCATCCTTTTTATGACCATGTTGGGAATAGTGGTTGGGAACGCCATCCTTTGGAAGGATATGGGTCATACCCTGGTGAGCCCAATTACTATCCACACATGCATCAGTCTTACGAGCAAGAAGATTATAGTACGAGTTCTTCGTCTCTAGAGGATACAATCAAACTATTGAAAAGTAGTCCTTTTTATGATCCCTCTGTTCCTATTCCTCCTTTAGAAGAGTCCCTCAGGAAGTTAGCTGAGTCGACGCGTAAGTTAGCTGAGATGAATAGTATAATTATAGACGAAAGAACTACAATAATGAGTGAACCTTCTTTAGAAGACCACCTCAAGCGGATAGCTGAGACGAACGAAATAATTGCTCGAAATTACTTGAATTGCCAATATAGTGTATCCAATAATACCCTTGAGAATGAAGATAGTTATTCACATAATCAAGATGACGAGGTTAGAATTGGTAACACTACTTGTTTTGATGAGGTTCGACCTTTTTCATGTTATTATAATGAGGACTGTGATGAGGATAGTATTGATGAAGAATCTGAAATATGTAGGCATAGTGATCAGGAGTCTAGTAATCCAATTGAGCTGTATAGTGATTATATTATTTCTAATTCAAATCCAAATAATTTTTATGATTATTCACCTATTCAAAAGGACGAGGATTTGATTAGGGATACCATCGTTTTAGACGATGTAGATTTTCCTTTTGATTACGAAGCCGATAGTAGTTTAGAGGAACGGGTTCATTTCGAAAATACTGTTTTAGAGTCTCGCGACTTAGAAACAATAGTCTTGGAAGAAGAAGATAGACCCGTAGAGATGAGTAAAGATGCACTACCTGATAATAACTTAGAAGAATCTCTTGAATATTTTAAGGACTCTGAAGATACGGAAATTCAAGAAATAATTAGAGGTCTATCTAGAGACACTGAAAACTCTAAGTTTGGGGGTGATTATCACTTCCCTAGTGCCTTACCTTTAACTCTCAGAAAGTCCCCACACTTAGGACTTGATATATGTGCCTCGACCATTTTACAAGATTACCTTCATACTCGTTTTCCCGAGCCTAATGATGTCCATGAAGGAGTTCAGTCGTTAGAAACCCATCCTCTGGTTGATGTGGTTTTCCCAGGCTATGATCCCCAGATTGACTTTGTTTTCCCACCAAATAGTTTTCTTACAACTGTGGGAACGTTTATATTCCAAATGTGTCGAATATTAAGTTGTGAGACTAAACCTAAATGCTTTAGGAAATTAGAATCGACACATTTGCTTAAGAATGACCACTACTCTCATTTTGGTCAATTATGTAAGTCAAATCTTATTGACTTAGAGGATCCTCAGTTATTTAGGTTATTATTGTGCGCTTCTAAGATCATATTTGAGTTTTTCCAGACTCTAGGACCTAATAATTTGGATCCAACCTATGAAGAAACGCAGCCAATGAAAATATTCTATTTAGAACCTTTCATAGATACTGAACCTGAACCACAATTAGCAATAGTTATCAGGAAACTAGGTAAGGGCATGCTAGTGTTGTTCATTTCGTTGGTTCACTGCATTTTCCTTTTGTCAGCTCTTTTTGGTTTTAAAGACCCACAGTTATTCCGGCTACTGTTATACGGTTCGAGTTGACTAAACCTTTCCTACGTCTAGCTGAAGACTTTAAACTTAGCACTTCTTGGGAGGTAACCCAATCTCATGCAACACGGTAATATCCTTCCTTAACTCTTTTTGCTTCAAATGGTAACAGTTTCTCCTTGTTCATGCTTTTAGTTTCATCTTTATAACATTGGGGACAATGTTAGATTTAAGTTTGGGGGTATGGGAGAAACTTTTTAATTGCAATAAATAAACTCCAGAGCCTAGAAATTTATGCGTATTGAGGTAGGCACTAACTAATCTAAGTGGATGGAAGCATGTTGGTTGTAGGAGTTGAGGAACCAATCTGGTTAAATGGAAACATCTAGAAGAGTCTATTCATAAAAGCACAGAGCTCAGGTGTTAGAAATAACATGATAGTTTCACCATATCTCGTTGAGTCCTTTTCACTTCTGTTTTTATTTTTTCTTTTTAAATATGTTTCTAAGTGATAGACGCATTTATGTATCTATTTTGTTCTCAATGTTCTGTATTGTTAGACTCGATTAAGTACTTATTGTGTTATTTTGTGTTTTTGTAGATGTTTTTAGAGAAATAAGCCTTTGCGGCGAAATGAGCTCGAAAAGTAGTGTTTTACACCCAGGATAATGTACCGGAGGCACCTCAGAAATGCACCGGAAGCGTCCCAGAAATGTACCGGAGGAACCCAGAAAAATTACTATTTCCACCCCAATTGCTAAAGGGACACCCGTACAGGATTAGGGGGAGGACACTTTTCTTCTCATAATTCAAATTTCATTTTTGGCGGGAAAATATATTCTCTCCCTGGCAGATTTTCAAATTGATTTTCGATGGATTTGTGGAGAGACTAAATGGCTGGAATTAATTGGGTCATATCTATTGAGTATAACAAGATTATTCTGAGCGTTGGAATGAGTTAAATTTGGCTATAATCCGCTAACTTTCAATCGAGAGTTAAACAGGGAAGATACGCTCGAGTTCTCTGTGAGAGGAATTTTTGGGAAGTTTTGTGGACTAAATGGGGAACATATCTGATCTTCTTAAGTGTTTATGCAACTATGGAAGTATTACAACTCATATGCGCAGGCAGAGGGGATGGAGAAGATCATATCTCGGCTGACAGTGAAGAAAATGGAAAAAAATATTTTCCGAGTAATGGAGAATTATATGGAGTGAATGAGCGAGATTCGATGGGTCTGTTGGCTATAAATAGGTTGCTGGGGTTGAGCAGAGGGGGTGTCGAGAGTTTGGGGAAGTTTTGGAGGCTACGGAATGAAGAACTCACGAGTTGCAGAGCTGCCATTTTTCTGCTGCTACTGCTGATGAAGAACACCAAGAACACGAAGAACAGACCTGCACCAGCAGTCGTTTATCGTGGGTCGTAGGTGTGGGTCTTAGAGCTACAGTAACAATAACACTTCTTCTGTGTCGTTCATTTTGGACGCTTTCTGTGGGTCGCACATTCACTATTTTATTATTTCATCTCCATTTTCATCCTTGTAAACACCCTTTGAGCAATAAATAAATATTTTGAGCGTGTTTTTATCATGATGAGCTAAACCCAACATTGGGACAACGGAGGAGGCGATTTTCGTCATACTGGTAAATTTAATTTATTCTTTTTATGACTTTTGCATTGATTTAAAATTGAAAAATGATTTTGATTAATTAGTTATCATTTTATTTGATGAGGCATGCTTGCTTAAATGTTTGATGTCCCATGCTTACGATTTATAACTAATATTCTGAGAATTTATATTGGCAAAATAAGAGTCCTTACATTTTATGTTTTGAGCGATAATTGTTAAGGATAAATAAAATGTACCATATGCATGAGAATTGGCCAAGTCCTTAGTCCCAGTAACTCTCTACCAATTTGTCAATATTTGTATATATATTTATTTTCTAAGTGGATGGAAGCATGTTGGTTGTAGGAGTTGAGGAACCAATCTGATTATATGGAAACATCTAGAAGAGTCTATTCATAAAAGCACAGAGCTCAGGTGTTAGAAATAACATGATAGTTTCACCATATCTCGTTGAGTCCTTTTCACTTCTGTTTTTATTTTTTATTTTTAAATATGTTTCTAAGTGATTTGGTGGGTCTCACGATTCAAGTTGTTACCAATGCTAGGGTGAATTAGAGTGATTGAGATACCATGAAAAAAAAGAGTTGAAAAAAAAAATTTGAGACCAGACCATTTGACCAAAAGGAATAAATTCAATAAAGTCGACCACTGGTACCCTTGTATATGCCAGTTGTGTTGACCTAGAGTTAGGTTATCGACCACTGGTACCCTTGTATATGCCAGTGTGTTGATATTAGTCAGACTAGTATCTCAATCCATTAGGATAGGTTCATTTTTGCGGAGGCCTTCAGACAGATATGGGAAACGCCGTTCACTTAGTAAACATCAAAACCATCTATGTTTTTCTATATCCATCTTCTTGATCTATCCATATGATTAGTTTGACTCCGAATATGATGTCCATAGTGCAACTATCTGAGTAGAGCTCTATCACTTATATATGAATTTTAGTATGCTTGAGTGCAAACTCGTGTACATCAATTGAAATTTCGCATCAGGGTACTTCCTCTTGTAGTCAATAAGTATGCCAACCAAGGAGATTCTTTAGTTCCTTCCAAGGTTCGTTGTAGATAGTTAGGGTCTGGAGTAAAGGTTTTGTGGGTACACATCTGGTAAACCCTCCGGAGACAACACTCCGCCACTAGGGCCACCTAGGGGTTCAAATGATTTTCCTTTCTAGAATAAATTTGCTCGAGGACTAGCAAATAATAAGTTTGGGGGTATTTGATAGACGCATTTATGTGTCTATTTTGTTCTCAATGTTCTGTATTGTTAGACTCGATTAAGTACTTATTGTGTTATTTTGTGTTTTTGTAGATGTTTTTAGAGAAATAAGCCTTTGCGGCGAAATGAGCTCGAAAAGTAGTGTTTTACACCCCAGGATAATGTACCGGAGGCACCTCAGAAATGCACCGGAAACGTCCCAGAAATGTACCGGAGGAACCCAGAAAAATTACTATTTCCACCCCAAAATTACTATTTCCACCCCAATTGCTAAAGGGACACCCGTACAGGATTATGGGGAGAACACTTTTCTTCTCATAATTCAAATTTCATTTTTGGAGGGAAAATATATTCTCTCCCTGGCAGATTTTCAAATTGATTTTCGATGGATTTGTGGAGAGACTAAATGGCTGGAATTAATTGGGTCATATCTACTGAGTATAACAAGATTATTCTGAGCGTTGGAATGAGTTAAATTTGGCTATAATCCGCTAACTTTCAATCGAGAGTTAAACAGGGAAGATACGCTCGAGTTCTCTGTGAGAGGAATTTTTGGGAAGTTTTGTGGACTAAATGGGGAAGATATCTGATCTTCTTAAGTGTTTATGCAACTATGGAAGTATTACATCTCATATGCGCAGGCAGAGGGGATGGAGAAGATCATATCTCGGCTGACAGTGAAGAAAATGGAAAAAAATATTTTCCGAGTAATGGAGAATTATATGGAGTGAATGAGCGAGATTCGATGGGTCTGTCGGCTATAAATAGGCTGCTGGGATTGAGCAGAGGGGGTGTCGAGAGTTTGGGGAAGTTTTGGAGGCTACGGAATGAAGAACTCACGAGTTGCAGAGCTGCCATTTTTCTGCTGCTGCTGCTGATGAAGAACACCAAGAACGGACCTGCACCAGCAATCGTTTATCGTGGGTCGTAGGTGTGGGTCTTAGAGCTACAGTAACAATAGCACTTCTTCTGTGTCGTTCATTTTTGACGCTTTCTGTGGGTCGCACATTCACTGTTTTATTATTTCATCTCCATTTTCATCCTTGTAAACACCCTTTGAGCAATAAATAAATATTTTGAGCGTGTTTTTATCATGATGAGCTAAACCCAACACTGGGACGACGGAGGAGGTAGAATTTCATCCATGTGGTAATTTCATTAATTCTTTTATTTATTTTTTGCACAAATTTTAATTGAATTAAGATTTTAAATTAATTACTTGTGATTTCATTTGATGGAGTATGCTTAGTCTTAGGGATTTTTGATATGCCATACTCAAGAAATACAAGTAATATTTTATAAAATCTATCTTGGCAATAAACTAGAGTTAATATTTGTTTTGTTTTTGAACTATAATTGCTAGAATTAATTTCTGAACCATTTGAAGAAAAAAAATGGCCGAATCTTTAGTCCCAGTACTCTTGCCCATATTGTTAATATTTTTTGTATATATTTTTATTTTTAAATATTTACAAGTCCGAGCAACGAACTTTTACTACCACTTTCAACACTATAACAATGTTTCTGACACGGCTTCAGGCATGTGACGATTCATATTTTACGAGCCATGATGAATATGTTTCTCGAAAAGGCTCCACTAGCTGAGCGTTCGATTCCTCGCATTTCATCATGCCCTCTATGTAGAATAACATAATTGCGCGGTTCTTCGTACGATTGAGAACTTAACGCCTTCAGGACGTCGGTGATACTCATTGTTCCCTGACTACATAGAGAGACCCCCTCTACATAGAAGAACGATTGGGCGATTCTCCGTAAGATTGAGAGCATTAACGCCTTCAAGACGTCAGTGACACTCACTGTTCCCTGACTATGTAGAAAGAGTGTGTATAGATTCAGGCGGTTCATCATACATGATTGTTGAGAGGGCAAAACGCTTTCAGAACATCAGCAACACTCGATGTTTCCTGACTATGCACCTTTCAGAACGGGTATGATGCCTTAACTGTCTAATATTCCTTCTGCAATAGATTAATTCTACCGTGACATTCACCACTGAATTCCTAGAAGATAATCTATTTTATCTCATTACTCCGATTTCATGATCGAATCCACGGCTGATCTCATGGAATGGTAATAGATAATCTCATTACTCGGATTTCATGATCGAATCCACGGCTGATCTCATGGAATGGTAATAAACAATTTTATTACTTTGATTCTGTAGTCAAATCCACGATCCTATAGGATGGTAATGCTCATTTTATTATTCTGAATCCTAAATCGAATCCACGGCTGATCTTATGGATTGATAATAAATAACTACTCACCTTTATTACTCAATTTCATGAATCATTCTCTACTAAATTTCATGAATTAGTAATAAATACTCAACAATCGGGCATCTGGACCATCACTGAGTAAGCCCCAAAAAAATGGTGCAAGTGTACTCAATAATGATGCACCCAAATGCACGAACGAGCATTCGAAAATATGGACAAATAATGAATCCTACACAAAATAGGAGAGAGAAAATAATAATATTAAAATAATGAAGAAGCGCCCAGGGACCGGGCCCAACGGACGGCCGGCCATGCCCTAGCCGTGGACGGTCCCCATGCTTCTTCCATTATTTTTCCTTATTTTATTATTTTCATGAACTCATGAAAACTCCTTCATTCTATAAACTTTCCTTGTTTGGGCAAAATTCATGGTTTCTCCATATTTTTACGGTTTCATAAAAAATAATAAAAATAGGGAAAGGTGTTGCGGGACCGAGCTACCTAGCCGTCCGGCCGGCCATGCCCTAGCCGTGGCCGGTCCCATACCTTACAATCCCTAGTCTTTCATAATTATTATTTCCCTCATCCTATGAAGCTCCTCGGTTTGAGCAAAAATCATGGTTTCTTCATATTTTCTCAAATATTGCTCAAACCATAAAAAAAGCCAAAAAGTCAAATGGTTACATCACCGACTAGGCTATTCATGAAAAATATTAAAATATTATTATTTTAATATTCACAAAAATTGATGAAACGAACAAACGGCTACGGGAACGCCAAAGACGCCCGGTCGGATGACAAATCTACAAAAAGCCACGGGAATGCCAAAGGCACCCAATTGGCCGACAAATCTACAAAAGGCTATGGGAATTCCAAAGGAACCCAACAGGATAGCCCTCCAAGAGGGAGTAGGCACCTTTAAACAAAGCCCTACATTTAAAAAAAAAAAAAGAAGGAGTAGGCGCGATTAAGCACTACCCACCTCACCCCATCTATTTGAAAAAGAAAGAGGGATTAGGCGCGTTTAACTACAGCCCTACCCACCTCACCCCATCTATTTGAAAAGAAAAAAGGGGGTGTAGGCGTGTTTAACCAAAGCCCTACCCACCTCAACCCCATCTACCTGAAAAAGAAAGGGGGAGTAGGCGAGCTTAACCAAAGCCCTACATCTAAAAAAAAAAGGGGAGTAGGCGCGTTTAAGCCCTACCCACCTCACCCCATCTATTTGAAAAAGAAAGAGGGAGTAGGGCGTTTAACTACAGCCCTACCCACCTCACCCAATCAATTTGAAAAGAAAAAAAAATGGGTGTAGACGCATTTAACCAAAGCCCTACCCACCTCACCCCCATCTATCTGAAAAAGAAAGAGGGAGTAGGCGAGCTTAACCAAAGCCCTACCCATCCATCTAAAAAAAAGGTGGGAGGGGGGGGGAGTAGGCGCGTTTAACCGAAGCCCTACCCACCTTACCCTCATCCACCTGCAAAACAAAGAGGGAGTAGGCGCGTTTAACAAAAACCCTACCCGCCTCACCCCATCCACCTGCAAAAAAAAAAAAGGAATAGGCACGCTTAACCTAAGCCCTACCCACCGCACCCCATCTATCTGAAAAAGAAAAAGGGAGTGGGCGCGTTTAGTCGCCCCGCTGCAAAAAAAGGGGGGGTGGAAGGGCGGGAGAGAATAGACGCAGCACACCCGCCACTTCCCTGCAGGAAAAGAAATGGACAAATTGCTTCTGACCCACCTCAGTTAATGGAAAAAGTCGTGCAATACGAAGGAAAAGAGTAGTATTCTTACTCAAAAACAAAGGTTCACTTACAAAAAAAAATAAACAACAAAACAACAACGGCGGAATAATGGATAAGATAACAACAACAAAAAAAGACAGAGTCCCACAGAAAGGCCCGCAACACAACTAGCAGGCAAGCGTGTAACCTAGCCGACTATTAATGCACGAAAACGAGCGATGTCTGCGTCCAGGGTCTCTACCATTAAACGACCATCATCACATTGCGCATCAGCCAAACGAAGGTATTGATCGGCCTCAACTACCAACTTATGGATAGCCTGAATGATCCTAACCTTAGCTTTAGCTCCACGAGCAAGCGAGAGGGTATCTTCATGTTCATCATATTTCTTACGCGTCTTATCTTGACGAATCAACCTAAGGGCCCATAACATGCCTACCTCCTCCTTCAAAACCAATAAACACGTCAACTCATCCTCAGGGTGATAATGAAACACAAGAGAAGTTGCAGCCGCTAAGGTCAGAGTATGTCCAAGAAGCGGCCTCATCGCTTGGTTTGAAATCCAGAGACGGCAGTCGGATATGGCTCGGTCTATGGTGGCCACCATCGTCGAAGAATCCATGCACAACTGATCAGCCGCGTAACGAGCGGTAACGACATCATCTCATCCAATGCACGTTGGACCTCCAATGACACGCGACAAGACGGCTCGGTCTTCTGAGCAGACTGGTGCGCTTCAAGTCGTTCCTTAAATATGGCGCGCATGGCATCCTTGTTGGTTATCCTTCGCTCTCGCAATGCTTCGATCTCGGCTTTTACGAGTAATAGTCGTTTTAACTCATCATGCTTAAACATTAACGAGACCAGCGCAGGAACATGTGCCAAGGTCAGCACATATCCGTGAAGAGAGTTAGCCATGATGGCGATACGATGACAAAGGGGAATTGAAAGACGAGTTGGAAGTGAAATAATCCAAAACAGGAAATGCAAACTGTATATATAGGGAAAGGGGGCACCATTTACGATACAACAACTGTTCACATCCCCATGCATGTCGTGACGCGTATTGACCCATATTAAAGAGTGATTTGACTACTGGGTTATTTTACAAATAACCCAATAGTCAGGGGACTAATATTGATACATGAAAAATAATACCCCTTAACGGGTTTAGGGTGCCCCTGATGGCAAACCTAGCATGAGACGTGGGGACTGAGCCCAAGCCCAAATGAGAAAATACCCATGAGATGGAAAGGACAAAGAAGGGATTAATGAATAAGAAGGAGTTTATATTAGGGAAAGAATGACATTAGAAGTAATTAAAGAGGTTTAGGACATGTGGCATGATGTCATAAAAGGAAGGGGATTTTGGAAAGTTTATATAAGGAAGGACAAGGTACAATGGAAAGACAACTTTCTCTCTTACTATTCCTAGAAAGCTTAGGTCACTTGGTGTAGCTAGGACGGGTAGAACCAAAACCAAAATCACCCTTCAATAAAGAGCAAGGGGATTATTTACATATTTAGTTCCCTCGCAGACACCAAATTTCCGTAAAACTTTCTTCAAATATGCCTTCAGAGACAAACAAATTTTTTATTTCTCTCCATCATATTGAAACTCCATGCCAAGAATCTTTCATCTCGAATTCAGCTGGTTTGCTTCAAATTTCCAATCTATTTTTTATTATTCGACGCTATCAGCATATCATCGACATACAAGAGCAAATATATGAAACACCCATCAGGTAGCTTCTTGAATTATACACAATGGTCATAGTGACTTCTTGTGTATTTCTGGCCAATCATAAATTGATCGTGTTGGAGGCTGTTTCAGCCTGTACAACAATATTTTTAGCTGACATACACAATCTTCTTTTACATCAACCTTGAACTTGCTCGGCTGAGTCGTATGGATCTCCTCTTCTATATCACCATATAATAACGTCGTCTTGAAATCTACGCGAAGTATATCAAAATCATATTTTGCTACCTAGGTCAAAAAAAAAATGGATTGATGAGTGTTTCACAACCGTAGAGAACACCTCATTATATTCAATCCATTCTCTTTGGTCATAACCTTTGCAACTAACCTTGCTTGTGGCGTACTTGATTCACCCGATATCCTCATTTCTTAGCATATACACATTTACACCCAATGACCTTCTTACCGTTGAAAGCTTCATAAGAACACATGTGTCATTCTTTTGAAGAGACTGTATCTCATCTTGCATAGCAGATTCCCATTCTCCATGCTTTACACTATGTACAACTTCAAAACACGTATTAGGAATACCTTCTTCAACAACTGATAATGCACAAACTATAAAATCATCCACCCAAACAGGTTTCCTGGTTTTTGTTTTTGGTTTGTGATAAGTGCATAATTCATATGATTTTAGTGTTCATTCCATACTTGCTTTAGCTATTATTCTTGCATATTTTCGTATTATTACTTTGGTTTTCCCTTATTTGCCTCCAATAGGTGAATCATCCAAAAAGGAGCTACAAAATTATTAAAAGATCTATGAAGAGAAGTATTCCAAGTATCCAAGCGCCCAATTCCAAGAGAAGTGCGACGAAAAGGAGCAAAACGCTCATAATCAAGACACAAGCCAAAGACCGATATTAACTCATTCAAATTAAGTATTTATCATCATTATCTTGAAGAGAATTGAAAGATAAAAAGAACTCAAAAAAGAATGAGGTCATTCCGAGTTCGGATGAAGAAGTTGTGGCCAAAACAGTTTTGATTGAATACCGAAGACAGTGCAGTCCGCGAACTGGGTTTGTGGACGGGGTTCGCGGACTTATTTCCGAAAATATCTGATGGAGTTTCAAGTTTGCGGACTGGGTACGCGAACTTATCAAATGGGAAACATGTATTCACACCTTGGAAGGCCTAAGGGCACGTTTGGGGTCGTTAGGTCATATTTTTGGGTCGGATTCCTAAACCTAACTAAATACTTGGAAGCCAAGCAATGTAAACCTATAAAAAGGTATTAGGTTATGTAAAACATATCAATTATCGTCTCATATCATAAGTTTTACATCAAAACCTAGGGTTTATCCCTTTAGGGGGAAACCACCATTATCATCTTCTTTGTAATATGAGTAGCTAAATCCTTTGTTGATTAAGGATGAATTCAATGTTCTAAGCATGAAGCTTTATTAATAATACAAATCTATTGAGAGTTTTTATCATCATCGTTTGTCTTTACCATATCTAGGGTTCATGAGTGATTCTTATATTGATTTGGGAGGCCTACTAGATCAATATATTGATTGTTCTATTGCTAGTGGAAGTTATGAGATAAGTAATCGTCGATTGACTCTCTACACAAGTAGAAATCGCGAGACCTTACAGAGGGATTCTGTGTAGCAATCGTGTGTGAAGATAACACCATCAAGTAAACCTTGAGCTAAGAGTTTAACTACTGGGATCAACCTATTTCACAAAGCTTAAAGCGTTCGAGTGGATTACACCTTGAGTGAGCTACTACTTGGTGGTTCAGTTGAATAGAATCTGATATTGGAGAGCTTCCGTATCCGTGGTAAAAGGAGTTTTGGGGATAATACTGAGCTAGCTGTTATTCCACGGTTGGTGATGAATGGTTCTTATGAACAATAGATAAGTATATTAATCCAGTTATCGCTTGGTAACGGCGAAGGATTACTTGATCATCTTTCTTTTATTATTATCTTTGTATTAATCTTAAAACCAAATCCCCCCTTTGTTATTTACTTTATCTTGCTGATCAAATAACCTATCAATTACACAGCTCTCTGTGGGAACGATCTCTTACTACCGCTATATTACCAGTTAAATTAGTGGGAAATATATTTAATAATTTGTTGATCCTACGACAGCCCATACAAATTTTGGCGCCGCTGCCGGGGAGCAGTTGCTAATTGATTTGTTTAGCTTGTTTTTATTTTCTCTTTTGTTCTTGTGAGTCGTCATGTTTCCTTACGGAAATAACATGTACGAAGCACAAGGCTAATCAACATATAAAAGTGGTAATCAATATGGTTTTCAATCTCATTCATATGATAACTACCAAGCATCCTATGGGTATAATCAAAACCAATCTTTTGTCCATGATAACTATCCCACAGAACCTTATGAATATTATCATACATGTCAACAACCTTATGACGGGCATGTAAGTGAACAATCATGAGGATGTAAGGATAGTTATGCTTCTGATAAATTGTTTTCTAGTAATGTGCAGACGAAAGGGAGTTATGATATTGAATCAACACCCACTCCTCTTTATCGTGCTTTTCCTTCACTCTTTCCAAAAGAAAAGATACGGACTAGGCGTGTTAATCTTAGAAAACTTTTTACGCAATACGAGCAGCTAGAAAAATCTGGAGCATCAGTAGAGACTCTTCAAGAAATTGATAGAGCCATACGAACCGAACTTCAACGTCGTTGGGATATGGAAGATGATGAGGTTGACGAAGATTCTGATGAATATGAGCAACCTTTGGAAAGTTCTAGTAACAATGATACGATTATTCCAACTCCGGATCATAATAACGATCACTCGCCTATTCAAAAGGATGAGATTGGGTATGACATATCTATTGTTATAAATGGTGTAACGTACTCAAACGAAGAAATTAGGAGTTGCATCGATGAACTGGACGTTCTAGGAGAGGATTCTGATTCCGATGACGAGAGTGTTGAAGAAATTGAGATTGAGAATGAAACCAAATTGATTAAAGTCGTGGAAGACCCAATTAAGCTAGATAATAATATCTCGATAGAGGACCACGATATACTTGAGGTAAATAATTCACTGTTGATTAAGAAAGATGAGGATCCAATACAAGGTTTGTCTAATCCTTTGCATAATTCTATATCTATTGATCATTTTCCTCTAATCGAAGTAGCTTATCAAAGAGTTGTTAACTCAACTTTTAAGAAATCCCCCCACACTTAGGATTGGAATTGTGTGCTTCTAAAGTTTTAACGGGTTATTTTGCTTCTAAGTATCCACCACTTGATGTGTTTGATTCGAGTATTGTGCAGGTTCACCAAGCTGAGGAACCTTTTGAAGTTCCTGAATTCTATGTTCTCTATCCACTTCCGAGTGTAGAAAGAACTAAGTGTGGGGGGAACTTCAATAAAGCGATAGCTTAAATATTCATATTTTGTGCTAATGTTTTTGTGAAGCTATTATTTGAACTGCAGACTGTTTATTTGGAAAGACTACCAAATTTTCAGATTATTGGTGTATGGACGATAACAATAACGTCGGGCTGACGACGTTAAACCAAGCGCTACGAGGGAGGCAACCCATCGGTTTTGTATCTATATCCCTTTTGTTTTTAGTTTTCTTAGTTTTCATATCATATCTTGCATTCTCATCTTAGATTTTACAAGTCCTATATCTATAATGAAAGTTTTGACGAATTCTCGTCAGAAAATTCTGACTGCGCACTTGTCACGAAAATAGCTCTCCAGACTTCATACGGAGTCCATTTGAGTGGTTGACCCAAACTTTTAAACAGGAAAGACATACCTTTCTTTTCCAAAAAGAAAATCTGAATTCGGAGTCTGTAAAGTTGGAGCGATAGGCATGGACATTTGAGTTTTAGTATTTTTCCAGAACTTTTTCAGATTGCATGTCAGTCAGTCCGGAGGCCATAAAAGTCAGACAGTTTATCGAAACACTCTGAAATCTTGATACATTATATAAAAGATGTAGGCGAACAACTTTCGTTTAGAATGTTTTTCCTAGTTCCCTACCCATTTGTACAGGTTTTGAGTTTTTCAGGGTTGTTATGTCAGAAATCAGAATTTTCGGTTTTGAACATTGAGGACAATGTTGAGTTTAAGTGTGGGGGAGTAGTTAAGCATGTTTGCTTGCATAAAATAAAATAAAGAATAATACTCTTTGATTTCTTGTATTCTTGAGACTTCATTTTTTTGGAGTTAATTATGAGCTACTTAGGATGACACTCTAAACCTTTTAAGGTTGAAACATTTCCTACAGCTATAGATTAAGTTCCATTTATTTCAATCCTTAAATATATACGTTCATAATTGAATGTGAAATTAAGCTATGGTAGTTGTTTTAAATATCTATCCTCGCAATTAATCATTACTGAATCACTTTCTTTTTATTTTTGCAGTTATATGTTTCTCTAAAGTGATTTGGTGGGATCCTGATACTGCCGTGGATGTTGTAGCAAGGTAATCATTGGTTGAGTTTATATAAAAGCCCCATAAGACAATTGTATTACACTCGTAAAGAGTAAAGAGTGAGCCGAAAAAAAAAAAATATATATATATATATATATAAGGCTCCTCTTCATTTATCGGCACTAATAAATGATAGGCCCGGAATCGCGGATAATCATAGTTGATGAAAACAAAAACCATATCATAATTATATAGAAAGTCAAAGAGACTATTGATGAGGTTCTTGACACTTGGATAGCAGTATGTGTGAAACGTTGTCCCTGTCTCCGTCGCCTAAGCAAGCGTGGAGTGCAAGATCCAAGGAAACTATCATGTACTTGCTGAAAAGGGACATGCGCTTAGAGTATTTAATCATGTGGTCGAGTTAAATGGGTACTTCTCTCAACTATTGCGCTATAAATAAATCTCCTTTGACGACATTCATACAATTATTGTGGGTAACATCTTTCACTTTAGTCAACATTTGCACACTTCACTTTTCTATTCCATTTTCTTATCTATTCATGTGATTTCAGTATGTGAGTGTTGTTACAAACGTTGCAACAAGTACTATCTTAGTAGAGTTTTGCAATCAGTTTGAATGTCACACTTAAGTAATTACTTGTGTGTGATGATTGGAATGTATGTGGGATGTTTGTAGCTAAAGAACATATGCAAGCTAATCATTTGGCTTTTTACTTTGTGTCTATCCTTAGTGGTTCTTCCAAGGCGAAAAATTGGAGTAGGTTTTGTGGGTATACATCTTGTAAGCCCTCACGAGACTATAACTCGTCCACTAGGGACACTTAGGGGTTTAAAGGCCTGTTATTCATGCTAAGAGTAACCGTATCCTCACGACATGGAGTTGTTATATTTAGGATTAGTTTTATTTAGTTTGCTCGAGGACTAGAAAAAGCTAAGTGTGGTGAAATTTTATAAGTGCATAATTCATATGATTTTAGTGTTCATTTCATACTTGCTTTAGCTATTATTCTTGCATATTTTCGTATTATTACTTTGGTTTTCTCTTATTTGCCTCCAATAGGTGAATCATCCAAAAAGGAGCTACAAAGTGCTGAAAATATCTATGAAGAGAAGTATTCCAAGTATCCAAGCGCCCAAGTCCAAGAGAAGTGGAAGAAGTGCGACGAAAAGGAGCAAAACGCTCATAATCAAGACACAGGCCAAAGACCGATCTTAACTCATTCAAATTAAGTATTTCTCATCATCATATTGAATTGAATAGAAAGATAAAAATAATGCAAAAAAGAATGAGGTCATTCCGAGTTCGGATGAAGAAGTTGTGGTCAAAACAGTTTTGATTGAATACCGAAGATAGTGCAGTCCGCGAACTGGGTTTGTGGACGGGGTTCGCAGACTTATTTCCGAAAATATCTGATGGAATTTGAAGTTTGCGGACTGCGTACGCTAACTTATCTAATGGAAAACGTGTATTCACACCTTGGAAGTCCTGAGGGCACGTTTGGGGTCGTTAGGTCATATTTTTGGGTCGGATTCCTAAACCTAACTAAATACTTGGAAGCCAAGCAATATAAACCTATAAAAAGGTATTAGGTTGTGTAAAACATATCAATTATCGTCTCATATCATCAGTTTTACATCAAAACCTAGGGTTTACCCCTTTAGGGGAAAACCACCATTATCATCTTCTTTGTAATATGAGTAGCTAAATCCTTTGTTGATTAAGGATGAATTCAATGTTCTAAGCATGAAGCTTTATTAATAATACAAATCTATTGCGAGTTTTTATCATCATCGTTTGTCTTTACCATATCTAGGGTTTATGAGTGATTCTTATATTGATTTGGGAGGCCTACTAGATCAATATATTGATTGTTCTATTGCTAGTGGAAGTTATGAGATAAGTAATCGTCGATTAACTCTCTACATAAGTAGAAATCGCGAGACCTTATAGAGGGATTCTGTGTAGCAATCGTGTGTTAAGATAACACCAGCAAGTAAACCTTGAGCTAAGAGTTTAACTACTGGGATCAACCTAATTCACAAAGCTTAAAGCGTTCGATTGGATTACACCTTGAGTGAGCTACTACTTGGTGGTTCAGTTGAATAGAATCTGATATTGGAGAGCTTCTGTATCCGTGGTAAAAGGAGTTTTTGGGATAACACTGAGCTAGTTGTTATTCCACGGTTGGTGATGAATGGTTCTTATGAACAATAGATAAGTATATTAATCCAGTTATCACTTGGTAACGACGAAGGATTCCTTGATCATCTTTCTTTTATTATTATCTTTTTATTAATCTTAAAACCAAATCCCCCTTTGTTATTTACTTTATCTTGCTGATCAAATAACCTATCAATTACACAGCTCGTTGTGAGAACGATCTCTTACTACCGCTATATTACCAGTTAATTAGTGGGAAATATGTTTAATAATTTGTTGAGCCTACGATAGCCCATACAGTTTGCAGGTTACTATAGTCTCAGCGATCGTAGATTCTGTATTTTCTACTACTTTGTGTTCCTCTTCATTAACAACATCTCTATCATTTGAAAATTCAGTAGTCACCTCCCTTATAGACATCATTCCTTCGGAAGTATACATAACAGATACAGAATCAGCTGGAAGTTGTGGAGCTGTATTTATCTCCACCTGCTGCAAAGGCTCACTGAAACTGCTAATGTTCTCCACCTGCCGAAAACCCCAAGACTTCACCATAGACACCTCATCGAAAGTAATTTCTCTACTCATGACTATCTTATTCTCTACTGGATTCCAAATTTTGAACCTTTTCATTTTTTCATACCCATAAAGATCCCTTTGACAACACGCCTATCATGTTTGTTGTCATAGTAATAAGTTGGCTTACCATACCACTTTTCTTTTGAAGTTTTACCTTCTAACGTAGCTGATGGAAACCTATTAATATGGAAGCACCCATATGTAGCCATAGCTCAGAATGATTTACCTAATCCAGAATGAGATAACATACATCGTACCTTCTCCATCAAAGTACGACTCATGCATTTAGTTATCCCATTTTGTTGCGATGTCTTCTTAACTGTGAAGTTCCTTTGTGACTTTGAACCAGAGAGAGTAACTATATGCTCCGTAAAACTAGCTGGCAATTTCTAGTATTCCAGAAAATAAATTCATGGCTTCTTTGTCCCCTCCTGCGACGATGCGAGGCAGCGATCCTTCACCTATTCTCCCTGGAGTTTTCTTGACTCATCTCCTATTCGACATGCTTCTACAGAGCCTGTTTCGAGGATGCAATCTTCAAACCCTAAGCCTAGTTTAGATCATTGTTAGAGGAATAAACTTTCCTATAGACAAGTTTCCAAAACCTCGTTCAAAGGGTGATGACATATCAATCAAAATTTCAGATGACGAATTTTCGAAGGGAGTTGTTGATTGTCATAACTGTTTAATAAGACGACTTGTTTTTCCTAAGGGTTTTGCTCCATTAAAGACATAAAATTTACAAATGAAGTTAAAGAATCTTGGCCTGCGATATTCTTTGGAATATGGTTTCTTTGGGCAAAAGATTTTATTGTTTAAGAATTTCATCACCCGATGAAGTTGACGTGTTCGTATAATAGGTGTTTGTCAACTACAACCTGGTGTGATTCATTTGCAAAAGTAGATAAAAGACTTTTATCCTAGTACACTGAGGAACATTCTTGCTCAGATTTGAGAAAGATTCTATGATTTGATTTGAATATTGGAGATTGCATACTCTTTTTGAGATTAGATTCGCTATTGGTACTCCGTTGTTGTTCAATGATGCAACAACAAAAACAAATTTTGGACATTTTGCTCATATTTATATCTTTCTTTTATTAGCACTCTGCCCGGTCCTCACTCGGCACTCCTTCTTGTCCCTAAATTTCTGTCATTTTAGAGTATTTCTAGACTATATATACACCCAAATAGCTAAAGGGAAATGCTATTCCACGCCTTGTTCAGCTCTCTACTCTCCTCCATGTCCAATGTGGCAGGTTGAGTTGGAGAAAAAGAAGGAAAAAGAATAAATTAAAACTCACCGTCCTTTCTCATTCTGCAACTTTATCTCTTCTCTCAAGTCCTAAACTCCATCTTTTCTCTTTCCCACTTCTTCTAATTCATTTCTTCTTTTCAACATTGCTAATGGGATGCCGGATTACTGGGGAGGGTACCAAAATGCATATAAAGCAACATTTTGGTACCTTCCAAGTAAATTGGCACCCCCAATTAGCAGCCTAGCTTCTTTTGATAATGGATTTACGATAGACTGATTACCCGTAAAAAGTGACAAAAAACCAATATGTGACTGAGTTGGTGTAACGACGCTGCTACATACCCAACCTTGTGCACCCCCCATGTGTCCTACATCTGACCCCCTAGAAGTCTTTAATTACTTGGATCAAGATACGTAGGTGGATTGTAACTTCTTTTTCACTCACTCCGTTACTTTTTAATAGGCCAGTTTTTTTTTTTGAGAAAATTAAGGAAATTAAGAGAATTAATTATTGAAAGTGGTCCTCTAGGCACTTGTCAATAAAAGAAGTGAAGTGAAATGGTCCCCATGACACTTGTCAGCCAAAGAAATAAATGAAATGGTCCACATAACACTTGTCATCAAAAGAAGTTAAAAGAAAAGTGGTCCCAGAAAATTAAAGTAACATTTGACTTTCCCAATTAGGAAGGAGGGAATAGTTCTTCCAGATCTCGGTACGAAACTGGCACACATGCTTATACAAGCATAGCTCAAAAAATGAAAATGCAAATACTTTTTGCATCTGGTGAGATCTAGAAAGTTCCTTGGCTCATCAGTAGTCCTAACTGAAACTGAAACTTGCGCCATCATTTTTCTTTTCATCTTTTTTCTTTTATCGGTCCAGAGTCACCTGGATCTAACTGAAATCACCTGATTTACTTGGATTCGAATCAATAAATTTGTTTTTGAGTTTAACTGATTCCCCAATATATATGGCTCAGTCTTATGAATCAGAAATATTTTGTTATCTGACTCAAACGGGTCAGGTCGCGAGTCACATCTGAATTGGAAAACTAACAGTCTGACTCGTTGACTGAAAGGGTTGACACAGATCCAAGTCAAGATGCGAAAATCACGTTGATGCAACTAGTTCTTTCTTCACCTTGGTTTCACACAGGCAGAAAGGGAGGTTGGATGCACAAGCTTGAAAATTCTTAATAAACCATCCCCTTCGGGTATGCAGTTCACAGTAAAAAACATTGGGGAGAACTACCTACCAACATAATATCTGAAAACTATACTGAGAAGATTACAGAGACTGTTGCTTTTATTAAACAGTTGAATGGTACCAATTCCAACTGACAACTAAATTTCCAGAGAGCACCAATCTCGCACTAGTTTCTTTCCATGATTCCATTCCGATTACTCTTTCATACTCGTTCAAAACCCTTTAAGTTACAGGAGAAAACACTGGCAACACGAGAATATTGAGGGAGAAAGTAAATGATATGGTTTCAAGTACACTGCCTTCTCCAAATTTCTTTTCTGAATCTTTATAATTGTAATTAAACATCATCAAACTATGCATGTAAAACTGGTCATCCAACCTTAATAACTATACGCCCAGTTTTAACTAGTAGCTGCAGTAGTAGAGACAGGTGTGTCAGGGTGAGCTCCCCATTCAGTCCATGAACCGTCATATACTGGAGCATCAGATTTCCCAAGTCGATGGAGACCCTGAAACACCGATATCAATTTATTAGCTCACTCTTCCCAAATACTTAAATTACGTTGAAAACCAGATTATGCTAATATATAACTAATCAGTCCTATTTTAGATATTGCTGATTTTTTGTCGCAACTGTGCTTGGCTCCTTATGATGTAAGGGTGGTTCATTGGTGTTTTTTCTTAAAAAAAAAAAAGTAAATTTATGATCGAACAAAAAAATAAGGCCAAGGGTATTCACTCTTCGTGCTTTATGTGAAGCCATACCTGCCTTCTCAATTTCTGAAATTCTTGAAAAAGATGTCCCATATAAAAGAGGTA
This sequence comes from Papaver somniferum, assembly GCF_003573695.1. Lineage (NCBI taxonomy): Eukaryota > Viridiplantae > Streptophyta > Magnoliopsida > Ranunculales > Papaveraceae > Papaver > Papaver somniferum. Next base: position 20,329,186 of record NC_039358.1, read on the forward strand.
ATATTTGGAGTATCAAAATAGCAACCTATTGTACTGTAGTTTCTGAGACTCATTTCCTAAATCATAAATAATGTGCCAAGCGTGGCCTTCAATCTAGGTCTAGGTTAAACTTGTTAAATGAAGAGAACACTCACCATAGCAAGAATGCAAGCTGTAACACCTGTTCCACAAGATGCAACCACGGGTGCGTCTAAAGTGATGCCTACAATGCAAGTAAAAACATAAATGATCAGTGGGCCCTTATACATAAAGAAAACACAAACTCTAAAATAATGGTTGTTCACCAAAGGTAAAAACACAAAGTAATGAACATGACTCGTATACTTGGTTCTTCAGTACCTTCTTTTTCAAATCTTTTCTTAAGCTTCTCGGCAGGTAAGAGGCTCTGGGAACCGTCCAACATCTGAGCAAGGAATCATCAAAATCAAGTTACTCACAAAATTTGTACATAATTTGACGGAACTTTCGAGTCTTTGTGTCTTAATGACAAATACATACCAACAGATATTAAAACTCAACCCTGTATTGTGTATTTTGTAGCTTTTGCTACCAATATAATTTGAAAAACGTAGGAATAAATTTTAATTCCGAGCATTAAGTAAACCTAAAAAAGATCCACTTGAGGTGAGTGGATGAGTGAACATCAATCCCCCCAGCCCTTACAAAAGCATATTTTTTGAACAAAACCACAATTGCAGTATTGGTGATAATATGGATAGTTTATAATACACTAACCAAGAATACAGAAGGAAGAGAATCAGAAGAATAGTCGATGAAACATAACAAGATGATTAATTTGTCAAACACAATTCAGAAATTCATGTTCGATCAAACCGCTCTTAAATTTCCATAATGTGAAATTGTTTATCAGAATAAAACATCAGCCAACTGTGCGTAGGAAATTGTTATTAGTCCTTGTAAGCTGTAACTTTACCTGGCCAAAAGGAATACACTTGCTGCCTGGTACATGGCCACTTCTTACACCCTTCCGTGGCTCTGCTGCAACCCCATCAAACCTGCAACCATGTACAGCATCTTCATTAGACCAATAATAAGTTCATATATCATATACATGTGGACGCAACTCAGCGTAGATAGGAGATTCGTTGTATAAAAAATATCTTCTTTATACTTTAACTGGTAGACAATATAGCCACATTACAATGTAAAACGAAATGGAAGCCTGTCTAGAGCCTTTAAGTTTCACTAATGGACTGTATTGGAGAGTTTTCAGCATTCCCACTTTAGTTCCCTCCCTTAGGCTTTTCACTTTTCTTTTTTCAAAGGCTACTTTGAAAGATGTTATGCTACAAGTCGGTTAAAATCTCATAAGGGGACTGTGATTGTATTCTGACCAGCTGACAAAATAGAATATTTAGAAGCATCGTAAACTCAGAATAGAGCATTTATTTGATATATCCCAAGAGGGGGAATTACTATATACTATTCGCCAAAATTACCCAAACCAGAGGGTTTTGTACAATTGGTAACAAAACCGAATGCATATAAAACGAAATACAACATTAACTCAGTTTATTTTAGAGAATTTGCAATACATACGTATTGAATAGAAAGTAAATAACACATTAATCATTCTCATGATACTAAGAAAATAAATACCTGGCTTTTGATCGAGCATCTACATGTTGGTATGCGTTGGTCTCAAGGTTCTTTTTAACCTGAAGATATTTGATCGGAAATGAGTGAATTGACAAATGTAAAAATGAAATTTTAATTACTTAAAGACGATCAAACTGGGCTTTTATGTAATCTGTTATTCTGTGATTTTCAAGCTAAGCTACTTATCTTCTATTTCTGCCAAGGAACAAGTTGAAGGTGGAAAGTCTACCAAAGTTGCTTAACATACTATCTTTTTCAGAGTGAAAATGATGGGGAAATGAAATAGAGTATGATAGGAATACGGGTAGACTCATGATAGAAACTCAATATGAACATAGAAGTCATTCATAATAGATAATCAAAAGCTACCTAACCTCTAGCACATAGAGCTCCTTTATAGACAACTCCCTAAACATAAGCGTGTTATCTAAGATAACTAGTAACTATCTTAAGCTCATAAAGCTGTAAGATAGATGCTTTAGATATTTCTAAGATTCAACTAAATGATAAGAACAGGATACCTAGTTATTTGGACATACAAACAAATTGTTATTATAATTAATAACTATAGTATACACCAATCATATAAAAAAATACTGATTTTATATTTCCTCCAGCATCGGAAAACAAGTGAACAGCTGATAATACTATTGAATAACTGGAATTGCACAAATATAAGTACATTTAGTTCAATTCAATATTTGCATTGGTGTTTCAAGAGCCACAGATTCAGCCTAAGAAGCATTTGCCGCTACTGGTAATATAGAGGAAAGCAGGAAATTGTATGACCTGATGTAAATACGAAACTTGAATAATCAGAATACATTAAGTTGAAACAAAACCTGTTCAAGCGTCCAAACAAGATGGGGCTGGAAATTGGTCTGAAACGTAACTGGAGCCACCTACGAAACAAGAAGTAATTTAGCGATTTCGCGAAAGATACGTCATAATAAAAAGACGAAAACCAATGAATTGTAAAGAAGGTTAAGGTACACACTACCGTAACGGAACACTATGATGTCACGGAATATACCTTTACTAATAAAATTGCTCAAATGCTGGAGCATTTGTAGTTTGTCTATATTACAAAAAGTACAATAAAGAAAAATTGGCAAGTTGACAAATTAGCACAACCTCGTAAATTTCTTAGCTGTTGTGATTTCTACTTCGTATATTAATTAAAAAACTGATCTTGAAAGAGGTTGAAAGACTAGTTTACACTTCAAATTATTATCCAAATCTGTCAGACAGATTCCACGTGATACACCAGACTAACGAAAAGTGTGTTAATGATTCTAGTGTAAGAGCAGTTACACTTACTGTTTGCCCATTATAGACTTTCTCTATTGCTTCGCTTGCAGCACTAGCTTTAAGAATAGCATCTCCAGAGGCACTAGATTCCACATCAAATCCTGAAGCACGCCATTGAGGCAAGCCTCCATCTAACACCCAAACTTTATCGTGTCCAAATACTCGAAACATCCTTGTCATCAGCATTAAGAAAGTTTAGAAATCGGTCAATGCCACTTAAACGACAAAATCAATAAGTTCCCAAGATGCTTGTTAAGTCAATCTTGGTTTCTCACCACCAAACACGGGCAGCACTGAAAATCCCCTTTCCATCATAAACAACCAATCCATCTTTGTTCTCAATGCCAAGAGCTGAAACCGCAGCAGCAAAAGCTTCCTCAGATGGTAGCATGTGTGGTAACTGTTGCAAATTACTCACGTTAAGAACATAATATGTTCCTCACCACTGTGAAAAGTAAAGCTGGACGAGTGTGCTGGATGAGCAACTCAGCCAATTATAAAGTAATATTTGCAAAAGCTTCAGCCATGCTGAAATGCTCAGATCAATCATGGAAAAGCACAAAATAAGATTGTATATTTGTATACTGCGTACATGAATTTGAAATACATAAAATAGCATCTTACATTTGATTTTCGGTCTGAAATACCATCCACGTCAAAGAAAAGGGAACCGGGAATATGGGCAACCTGTATAAGATGCACAGACCAGCATTAAGACCAAATTTCAAACTTGAACTGGTGCTGCAACAGTTACATGAAAGGCAGAATACAGCAAGGGAGTGGTATGCAAGGTCTAATTCTGAGGTAGTTTAAGACAGTGAAACATCATATTTTGGACAAGAACTGGTCGATGTTAAACGCAAGTTACGTGACAAATAAATTTTGTTGACCCAAACTTAATAAAACATAATCACAGCACCTGAAATTCTTGAAATGGATTCCTCTGCTCATCTGGCATGTACCACGAAGCATCTAGCACCTAAAAAAACAACAGGTCAACAAACAAGTAGATGAAAACCAAGTAGCAATGATGACAGAAAAATAGGAGACATTAAAGCTTCATTTTGGGCAATACCTTCACATCGGGCTCCCTTAGATTGGCATGTAACCAATCAATAGATACAACAGGTTCATTGGTTGAAACAGATTGAGTTGCAAAAGTAGCCATTGTTCTACTACTCCTTGAAGAATCCGCAGCAGAACGGATCAAATTAGAGGTTGTAAACACAAAACAGGAACTCCCACTCCGTCTTTGGAATGTGTCCTTCTGCTGTAAAAGCAGATTAAATAACATAATCGTAAGACGAAATCAGACAGCTTGGGAGTAAAGATCACATTTTTATTGAATGCGGTGATAAAAATAGATGAAATTTAACAACAATATAGAGAATTGTTATTTCAGCATAACATGAGCTTGTAGGGATTGAAGAGAACACCAGGTAAAATCACATCAATTCACACTGCTAAAACGAAACATACAATCAAAGGGAAAGAGTCCAACTTACACTGAGGAAAGAAGTAAAGATTTGGGGCTGCTTTAGTGAGCAGGTTTTTAGGGAACGAAGTCCAACGAGTGTTCTACTTAAAAGGGCTGATGCCATTTAAATATTGTAATAATATAAAAGATAAATCTGGAAATCACAGTCGCGGCATGAACATACCTCTACAGAGGCTACTCGCAGAAAAGAAGAAGATGAAGAGGGAAGTAGTAAACAGTCGTAATTGAGGAAAAAAGGGTTTTGTTTTGGGGGAGAGAATTTTGATCAAGTTTACTTAAAAAGGTGGGGGGCGTCGGGGTCGGAGGGACTATAGATTGGCCTACACCACATCCCTCTCTGTTTGGTTGGCGATGTGTAATCTGTGCGTGTTGTGCTTGGCCCTCTCTGTTTGGTTGACGCCATGGCGGTGTATAATCTGTGTGCGTCGTGCTGGTCTAAACCTATATCGGGCTGTCTAACCATGTCAATATTAAAGGGACACAACGGAGAAAGAGATTTTTGACCATAAGCACGGGGAGAAATGGAACAAATACTAATAATAATAGGCTTTGGAATCCTCCTCCCAGGAGAAAAAATTAAAATTAATATCGATGCTTCTGTTTTACTTAATAATTATCATACTGGTAATTATTTGAGATTTTACAGGGAGGCTGGTGGAGACCTGGACTTTGGTAGAAAGAACTAGAGATGTTGCTGAAGCTGAGGCAATGGCAGTGCTAAAAGCTCTTCAGCGGACTCTTCAATTGCAGCTTCAGAATGTCATTGTGGAGGGGGACAACAAAGAAGTTATGGAAAGCATCAATGGCATAGTATCACCACCAGATGGAAAGACAGTAATATCATTAGAGAGTGTCAGCATTTAGTTAAATGTTTAGGTAATGTTCAGCTTTGCTTTAAAAGTAGGAAATGTAACCAAGTAGCAGACTTATTTGCCAAGTATGCTAGGGTCAATAATTGTGATAGAAAATGGAGTTCCGATCTCCCTGTGTCTGTCATGTCTAGGTTAGAAGTTGAAAAAGGGTTATGTAATGCTTAACTTGGTTTGCTCTGAGCTTAATGAAATTTCAGTTGGTTTTTCTTTCAAAAAAAAATGTTCAATACTGTCATTAAGTCGATTTGATATTTTAGTTCCAGTGATTTTGGTTTTATAATTAGGCCGATCTGCAAATCAAAATTGCCTAAATGGAAAATATAATAGGTAAATTGGCTAATTTTTCAATTATTCATTGGGCTAAGTCTTTACTGAGTGTCAGAATTATGGCATCTTAATAGAAATTTTGTCACGCGATAAAATCTTGGAGGTAAAGGTTATGTTACTAGGTGATATCTAAGTCATTCGGTGTTTTATCATCCAGCGGTCGAAAATCAACACCCTATAAATATTTGATTTCAATTATAATTCAACTCATACCTTTCTTTACGCTTTTAATATGGTTTAGTTCAAAAAGAACTAATATCTAGGCGAAAATCAAAAATCGGTTTATCTGACAAATCGTGAATATGAAGTTTCAAAAAATTCGTCTTTTTATGGGTAAATTTTCAACAATTGAGACAAGCATAATATTCTTGCAATGGACACTGAAACAATAGATGGACAACAATTTAAAGAATGTTATAAACCAAATTTATTTACTAAGATGCCCTTCGTGTCTAAAATTAGGGTTTACATATCTTGGGAACCAAGTCTTCTATTTATATAAATAGAAGCTTAACCCATTGTAATTCTACACATAATAACGAGATTTTCTCCTTTCTTATTCCCATATTTTCTGTCTCCTTATCCTTTACAAGACGTTATCATGCACGTTGCTCTAATAACCGATCGGGAACGGGAAAGATCCACGACATCTATATTCAACTTTCTCGGTTGGTTTGATTTTTTCTTTAATTTATTAAAAGAATTCTCATATGGTTTTATTGGCTTCAATATAGGTATTGCTGAGTAATCTATTCGGAGTCTACCAACACGAGTTTACATCTCGGCAATTGTAACACAATAACCTAACTCTTAGTCTACGGAAGGTGGAATGATAAGTGAATAAACTTGTACCATTTTTCTTTCTTTATGGCGTGTCACGTGTGTGCGCATATTCCTTTCTCGTATACTGTTTATTATATTGATTTCTGACTCAACAGTTTGATCATTAATCAATTTAATAATCGGTCTTATTTGACAGATCCTTCTTCTGTCTTGTTGACAATAGTGGGGCTCATGTCCATGAGGCCACATACGTATGTCCTCAGCATGGATTGTTCCTTTGCGATGTATATTGTATGGTCGCCGCACCAATTTATCTTTTTGAGTGCAATATAAATCCATTGATTAATTTTGAGAGGACATGGTCCATGTTTATGGGGCGTGAGACCAAATTTACCGAATAAATTTGATTTCTTTTCTATTCTTATTCTTTTTACGGAGAGAAAATAATAATAATAAAAAAAAATCAATCCAAAGATGGTGTACGGTTTCTATACCTCTAATGAAACTGTAATCATCAAAAATTGGTGTCATCACGGTTTAGCTACATGCATGGTTGAAAAACTTACGGCCAATTAAATTTGGTATTCTTGTCTGTTAGACAAGGATCATGTATATGGTTTTATTTATTTACAAGAAACCATACTTCGACCACAAAAGTGGATTTTTCCTTTGTGATGATTAAAACGACAATATTTTCAATTTTGTCGATACGAGATTTTGATAAATCGTATAAACTAATTGGTGTTAGTTTTCTCTGTCGTTATGATTGGCATATTTTTCTAAATTTTTGCCAAAATATAGTGAATATCTCAGCCACATAATGGATTTTATTTTTCAAAGTTGGTAACGACAAGATTTCTTTGTTTTCTTAAAAAGAATCATATAAGCCAATTGAATTTGGTTCTCCATCGACTTCAGAATGAGATATCATTACTATGGTATTCGAAATTGCAAACACCGATGAAACTAAGAATTGCTGCATTCCTTAGGGATATTGAGCAATCTTTATTTTATTTTTTCATTTTAATATTCTCCAAAATTTGAAATAGTTCCACTTGTAGTTGGAATTGGTTACTAAAGATCAAAGGGTGCGCATCCGGCATGTTAGCCAATATTATTAGTTCATGTAGTGACTATATTGATCTTAATTTAATTTTCTTTTGATAAAGGAAGTCCATAATTTTATTCTGAAAAACTTAATTTCTTTTGGAGATTTAGTTGCGTATTCTATATGTTTTTGGCTACTACCAGCAAAATCCATGATGTATGGTAAATGTATAATGACTTTTGAATAGTCTATATATGTGGTACATAAAAACCAGAAACTATTATGATTATATGTCTTCGAATTAATCGGATAATACTTTACGAAACTTGTTTTCGTTTTATGAGATAAACATATTTTCGCCATAATCAGGGGGAGACTATACACTACCAGCAAAAGTTGGTGTTAATTAACTTCAATGTTATATCAGTTTCTCTCCCATCATGACCAAATCGAAAAAGGCTGCTATTAACTAGGCGTAAAATATCATATAAGTGTTTGCCTTTTTAAGAGGAAAATCCAGTCACATCTCGTAAAATAAGTAGTGTTCCATGAGAGCCTACTAGTAGTGCTCCAATTGAGTGTACCAAAATACCATTCACATTCTCAATATTAATATCTCATCCCTTGATGATGATGATGATGAGATCAAAACGCTCGTGGGTGCTAGTACCAGTAAATTTTGAATTTTTCAAAATATGCATATACTTGAGAATTGTGCGGGATCGTGGTAAACAAAAATGATTGTCGAATATTCATTTAAAGTAGATACTGAAATAAAAAGATGGTGGTTGTTAACCCCTCTGCAGAGGAATATCGACATATGTGATTGGTCGACATACAATCCAAATTAGATTGGATTAATTTCTCTATTAACGCGATTTTGGATCCAAGACTAACACCTTTTAAATTTACAAGCCTATTAATTATAGGTTGGTGTAGTTATAAATGCGTTATACGAGAAATATATTCGTTGTAAAAACGACTTGAGGGTTTTATTTTTGCTCAGACCCTAGGATTGATTAAATAATTTTTGTTCCCCTTATTTGATGCATTTGGCGTGGTAGTACTCAAAGGATTCATATTGCATTCACACAAGAGATGTGATCAAGGAACATATTTAAATTTGCAATCCTCGCAGGATTCAAATTATAGGCAGCCACCTGAATCGACTATATCAGGTTTAACAATCCTATTTGTGTTTTTTAAAAATTGGTAAAAGATCATAATCCGGATGAGTTGATGATATCAACTTTGTAGGTCTCTTGAGAGTCCTTAAAAAACACAAAACCCACGCTTTAGCAGCATAAATTCTATTATTTATTTATTTTCTCATTCTTTCTTAAATCTGCAGTTAGAATTATGCTAGCTTAAACTCGTCTTTGAGATAGACTAGAGTTATTATTTTAATGGTTGCTCTTTTTTTTTACTCATATAGTTGAGTTAGCATCCATAAATCGTCAAAAGTTGTACTCTTTTTCCTTCGTTTCAGGTTTTTGTCCTATGCGGTTTTCCTGACAAGGTTTTAATGAGGCAACATCTCGTTGACGTTTAATATTCTTTCAAAAATGTTGATATTTTGTGCTCTTTTTCCTTCGTCCAAATTTCTTCCCATTGAGTTTTACTGGCAAAGTTTTAGTGAGACAATTTAATTCAACATGGTGGTCATCCAAGGGGGAGTTGTATTTTTGGTTATTTGGTGGATTCCCACCATTAGATCATTTTGTTAGACCATATCAACTTAACCATCTCCTTTGAATTTGGATATCATTATAATAAGGTATGATCACAAATTTTATTCACCTATCCAACTGTAACTACATATTGGCACCTGTTGAAGAAACTACATCAACTACTTTTGCAAATCATCTCCGAGAAGCTAGCAATCCAAGAAGCAAGTACTCAATGTACTTAAAGAAGCATGAAGACTCGAGAAAATTAATGTTAGAAGACTTACACAAAAGAAGACTTAATCAAGTATCAATTTTCTTCGCAAAAGAACACGAATCTTCTACATTCAAGAAATACGCTCATCAAATTGGGAAGTTACGACTCAAAGATTTGCAATCCAAGATTTAACTAAAGTACTCATCAGGGGGAGCACCATCATCAAATTAAGGGCATTCACTGGACTTAATGCGTTGTACTCTTTTTCCTTCGTCAAGGTTTTTCCCACTGGGTTTTCCTTGTAAAGGTTTTAATGAGGCAACATTTGCGTGTCCAACAATGTTCGAGTCTTTACATGCTTATGAAATTTCAGGTTTTTCTCTTTTGAGTTTTCCTGGTATATTTGTAATGACTTAGCCACAGTGGTCATCAGGGGGAGTGTTATAAACCAAATTTATTTACTAAGATGCCCTTCGTGTCTAAGATTAGGGTTTACATATCTTGGGAACCAAGTCTTCTATCTATATAAATAGAGGCTTAACCCATTGTAATTTTACACATAATAACGAGATTTTCTCCCTTCTTCCTCTCATATTTTCTGTCTCCTTCTCCTTTACAAGAAAGAAATCGATGAAAAATGTAACTAGCTTAATTAGTTTAATTTAAATGTAATTGTTAGTTATTTTAACTTAAGCGTAATTATTAGTTTCAAATAAAATGTCTTTACTGCTAGAGGCTTAGACTATGTTGCTTCGTCTTCTCTAGGTTGTCTAGTGGGTATATATATATAACTTCAACCTCGTGTCAACTTACAGATTCTCTATTTGTACGTGGTTAACCAAGATCATTCTAGATAGTCCATCGAAGAGCGAGTGAGTATTTTGATAATTTTTTAATCACTTCGAACAACTAATTTTAAAAGTAATCGTACTAGCTTATTATGTATTTGTATTCTCAGAAAACTATGACTCATACCTAATTTTTTGAAGTCAACGACAAATAATTTAGCCATGATGAATGTTATGAACTCTTCAAGAAAAGCGTGTAACATTTTATATTAAGAAAAATACAGAATGTCTAAAAATTTAGAATGTGATTTTATTTATTTATTTTGGACATGTTTTTTATAGGAGTTACACAGTTAGATATATACATGTTGTTGGGAATTTTATGTTAAGAGATGTGCTTCCAGTTGACGAAGTGGCGACAGAGTCACAAGGAAAACGGCATGAGCAACTTCAATTTATTGTGTTGGTGAAAAAGAAAATACAAGAGAAACACTTACGCATTTCAGTGTAATAACGATGTCTGGGTTTAAGATATTTTTACAGCGTTATCGTGATAAAGTTAAACTATGCCCATTATGATGAGATCGAACGAGCGTTTATGTAATACTTCGGGGAAAAACACCGACTACAATTATAAGAAGAAAAGTAAAAGTTGTCATCCCACTTATAAGTGGGGAATTTCACATGATAATTGTGTACAGTTGTTACACAATGGTCAACCATTACCTTGATCATGAGTACTTTGTGATTTCTCATGACGATCCGTAGTCAATCCTAGTTACTGGTGACGAGTACTTTGTGATTTCTCATGATGAAGCATATATAAATCAAGAATACTCTTTGTTGATTGATTATGCTCCACCTGAGCTTGATTTGAAAATTTTCGATTATATGCGCAAGATACTAGAACTGAATCTCAATATTTCTATAGATAAAGAGATAATAATTGATATGATACATGAATGTCGAATTGTTTCTAGTTCTTCTCTCAAAAATGTCTTTTGCATATGTCCAGATATTCTCTTAAGTTTCACCCAATGACCATGTTATGTTCAAGGATTTTGATGTTACCAAGTTCAATGATAAGTCTCATGCTGAGGAGAAGCCTCTGAGTAAAACATAAGAAGAGTAGTTTGTGATATATATCTTTTGTAATCACAAATTCTGAGACGAAGCATTTTAATTTATGTCTCATGAGTACTTTGTTGGACTTGTTTTAGGAAAAAAAAAATCATTACATTGATTGAAACATATCTGAAGAAAATTAATATGGAAAGGCGGGGGTCAAACAACCACACCCAATATTTCGTTCGGAAATCTGTATGGACTAACTCCAATATAATTCTGTGAGAATCAACTAGACAAACAAACTCAATCAAGGAAATATATTCAAGAGTTGTATCTCTATTTCTCAATACAATCTGCAATCCAACAAATATGAATATGTGAGCCCGATTAATATGAGAAATAACTTGAACGGTATCAAAAACCAATGTTCAAGTGTCAATCAATTACTACCCAACAAACAAGGTTGGATTTCCCAATTGATTGAACTACGCACAACCTGTGATATTTCAATTATATAAACAAATATAATACGGAAAAGAAATAACACGGACACCAGAAATTTTGTTAACGAGGAAACACGCAAATGCAGAAAAACCCCGGGACCTAGTCCAGATTTGAACACCACACTGTATTAAGCCGCTACAGACATTAGCCTACTACAAATTAACTTCGGACTGGAATGTAGTTGAGCCCTAACCAATTTCACGTTGATCAAGGTACAGTCGTGTTCCTTACACCTTTGAATCCCAGCAGGACTCTACGCACTTGATTCCCTTAGCTGATCTCACCCAAAACTAAGAGTTGCTACGACTCAAAGTCGAAGACTTATAAACAAATTTTTCTCCCACAGAAATGTTTATTCTGATAGATAAATTTGTCTCCCACAGAAATACATATGCAGTTTTGTTTCCTCTTATGACAAATCAAGGTGCACGGGAACCAATTGATAATCTGGTCGTATATCCAAACAGCCTGGAAATATCAATCACCTCACAATAACTTAACTATATGGTAGTAGAACAAGTTATTGTGGAATCACAAAGAATGGGACGAGGATCTTTGTGATTACTTTTTATATCTTACCTATCGGATATAAAACTCGAGCAAATCTTAGAGAAGATAATACTCAATACGATAGAAAAAGTAAGATCAGAATACACAACTACAGAGAAAATATTTGGATTTGGCTTCAGAATCCTAATGAAGTCTTCAAGTTGTTAACCTATAATGGTTTTAGGAAAAACCTATGTTAAAGGAGAATCGACTCTAGTCGCAACTAGTATCACATAGGAGGTGTGGGGATTAGGTTTCCCAGTTGCTGGAGTTCTCCTTTATATAGCCTTTCAAATCAGGGTTGCTAAGTTAGATTAGAAACAAAGCATTCCATATTCAATGTTAGATAAAAATATGATTTAAGATACAAGCTAAGTTTGGATGAAACCAAAGAAATATCTCTCCACCGTTAGATGGTCTTATCTTGTCACACATAAATGAAATATACTTTCATCTATATATGGGTAACCGTACCTAAACGTGTATATTGAGTTGGCTCAATAATAGTTAACGAGAGTTAGCCATATGAACACTTTTGTCTTAACTACATTCATCTAACACATCTAGATCAACTATGATGATCAATCAATCATGAAAGATAATCAAATGAATCGAATTGTGTTTCATAGAGTTGTTCAATTGTTGACAATCACATTAGAAGTATATATGATCCAATTGAAGCAAAATCGGATTGATTCGTAATGTACAAAGTACGACAATCAGTTCATGAACATCAAGCCACGGTTTGCAAAGATTGCATTCCTTATTTCATAAATGTATTTGTTCATGAGTATGAGAACATACTTATCTGATTTTTAGAACTTTAACCACTCAGTTTGCAAACGGGTACGCAAACTAAACTTCCGGACTTTGGTCTTGTCCAATAGTTAGCAAACGGGTACGCAAACTGTCGTCCCGGACCTAACTTAGGTAGAACCGTTCACATACTGGTATGCAAACGCGGTTCCAGAACTTCTCAGTTAAAACTGTTCGCATAGTTGTATGCAAACTTGGTTTCCGGACCCAACTAAAATCATAGGTAAGAAAGTTTTCCTTTTCAGTAATGAATTATCTAGTCAAATCGACTGGACATAAGAAAAGATGAAACTAAAAAAGTACGCATACTGTGATGTTTTTCCAGACAAAGGTTTTAGTTCTAGCTCCCATTTCAATCAAACATTCTTAGAAGACGACAATGGCTGTCTCACACAAACCCTCAGCTTATAATCAATTTTCAAGTGATCGACTGATCAATATGAAACTTTCCAAGTCGACATTCTCACACAAATCATGTAAGATATTTCAAGGCAATTTACACATGATCATCTTTTGACTTATTATTTAGTTTCCAACAAATAATTTGTTTCCAACTAAACTCGCCAAGAATAATGATGAATGTAGCTAAAGAAAAAACCTACCAACACATATTTCGAATAATAGATAAGCGCGTTATACTCAGCTCGAAATAAAAAATGTGTATGATATGAAAATATATATCACTATACGACTTTTATCTCAATAGAAGATAGAATAAAATAGAATAGACTTCTGAGTGATAGATAAGTTTTAGTCTCCACATACATTTTGTTGATGAAGTTCCTCCGAGTTCTTCAGTAGATCTTCGTCTTCAGTTGTAAGCGTTGTGAAGTCTAAATCTCAAGTACACAATCTATCCTAGTCTGAAACTCCTATAAGTAGACTAGAAATAAGACTATAGTTTTGATCAACTAGACTTGACAAACAAGCTTGAGATAGCAACACTTGCGAGTTTGACCGATCAGTGATTTAACAATCTCCCTCTTTGTTAATTTTAGTGACAAAACTATCAATACATATGGATTAAAAAATTAATAAACTTTGTAGCTTCTCATCCATCATGCTTGATTTCCTTGGTTCTTAAACATTCCTTAAAATCTTCTCCAGTCCAAGTACTCCAGTGATTCTGAATGTGTTCGACTCAGCATCATTGTTGTTGAAGATCCATAGCCATAACAATACGAAAACAGTTGTTCTAAAGTGTCATAGTATTATTACACAGCATCAAAGTCCATTGAGCACAACTTTGACAATAATACTATATGGTGATATGTATCACTCCCCCTTAGTCAATACTTCATCTCATAATGAAAACCACTCCCCCTTACGTAATGATCCGTAAACCATATGTATGTAGTGTGAACTACAAAATAATTCTCTCCCTTTTTGTTAATATAAATTGGCAAAGGTACGAAAACTACGGGATCATAATGAAATTCTCATAGAGATACTTCATGACTAAAAGAGAACATATCAACTTTGTTTCGATTATTTCACATAGTAGAAACTTAGTGTATTCACCAAGGAGTTAATAATGATACAAGATAACTCCTATAATATTCCACAACCGCACTCTCCACAAAGACTTGGCAATTAAGCACAAGTTCAATTAAGAACTTTTCCCCCATAAAATGTCATTCCCGAAAGAACAACAAGAGTGACCTTACTTTTACAAGAAAAGAATGATTTCTTTGGACATTAACAGATTACATGAAACATGAATTTGTATCAAAAAAACTCGAATAAATTAATCCACAAGAGACCTTATTGATTATATCAATCGGAAATGCTCAATATAAGAAAACTTATGGAGTCATACAGTACTTTCGCATAAAAATGGATCAGGGAAAGATCAATACTGCGGAATATTCAAAAGTTCATTCGATTTTCCATCAATATTTGCATAATTACATAATAGACTTAACTTTTGACATATATGAGATAATCATAGTTCACAGACGTAAACACACATATCCTATAAAATATTTTTGTAATATATAAAACCAATAAGGATCAATACTCCAAAAGCATCTTCCAAATAACTTAGAATTTAAATAAATAAATCTAAAACATTGCTAGATGAAAATCGTCGGCAATAGTTATGTGTAATCACAATATTTGTTATTCCAAACCCTATTTATCCTTCTTA
Source organism: Papaver somniferum (assembly GCF_003573695.1). Lineage (NCBI taxonomy): Eukaryota > Viridiplantae > Streptophyta > Magnoliopsida > Ranunculales > Papaveraceae > Papaver > Papaver somniferum. Next base: position 20,344,403 of record NC_039358.1, read on the forward strand.
AACGCAAGAATAAATTATTATAAGAAGTTTCCTAGACAACAAAACAAAGAGACAAATTTGTAAGAAACAAACTTGTAAAGAACATACAAGATGATTTGTCCTTAGAAAGTAGAATCAATATTTTTCGCACGGATTTACACCAAGAATAGCTACCAAAGGCATATAAAAAGATTTTCTTAACAAAGAAAAAAATACAAAGTCATTAACAACCATGCACCGAAGTTCACATAAGAGGATTGTGAACATTCAAGAATCCTAGAATAATGCGTACTACTGCCCATTCTTGAACTTTCTTCTTTGTGAATCACCAACAACATTCTTAACAAATCTACAAATGATCTTAAAAGATAAGTACTCCAAGAATCCAAGTGCCCAATCCAAGAGAAGTGGTACAAGTGCAACGAAACTGAGCAAAAAAACTCAAAAACAAGAGACACAACAAAGACCAAGAAGTTACGGACAAATTAAGTTTACCGAATATCGACATCTACAAGTCAGTTTGCAAACGAATTTCGTGACCTGAAGCTGTTTGCATACCAATATGCGAACTGAAATTCCTGAATTTTAAATTTAAATGATGGTATGCATACCTGGTATGTGTACCATGAAGGCCAAACATCCCGAACTACTATTTTCAAACCTAAACATTTAATAACCTTTGACACAAATCAAGTTAGGTATACGTGAACAATACACAAGGTACATAGATCATTATAAGTACTTTAAGAAAATAATAAAATCGTAAACATTGGTCAAGTTTAGAGACATACCTTTTAGAAGAATCCAATCGAATTCCATATCGTTACCAAAAATTCAAAATCTTACCCAACATAATATGTGTGCCCCAATTCTTGTGCTTCCCTCACCGTATACATAACATGGCATTTCTTGGTGAGGATGCACTCTTAACACAATCAAGTTGTGTTGAGGTGAACAATGTCTTGCTCACCACAGGTGACAAAAACCGTATTTTCCGGAACCATGGATTTTTCACAATCTATAGTTTTTGGCTTATTTTGTTTCTTCTTCCACCGATTCTTGTGTTCCAATTTTGAATTATCATGAAAGATATCACTTTTAGAACCTTTCATATTCAAATTCAATTTTCTAAAGAACCTTTTAACTTCCAACATCATGGATACTACTTTCTCCATAGTCATGGAATTTTCTTGGAGATCATTCCTTTTCACACTCAAAGCACCATTGACTTTCTTTGGTACCCACTTCTGAGTGCGTTTAGGAACTAACAGAACCGTCTTCCCATTACTTTCTTTTAGATTTCTCGAAAGAGAATTGGATTGACTATTCTTTTGCAAGTTAGTCTTTCTCCAATTGGGAGCATCAGATCTCGTCTTCGTCTTTACAAAGTTATCCTTTTGATAATCATTAAGATTGTGAAAAGGTTCTATGTGACGTTATAGGAAAATCTATGTGTATCACAGCACTGATTCCTTTGCCCAAAGGTTGGATAGTTACAACTTGTAATGTTAAGGGGATTAGCCTTAACATGTGATATTGGTTTCATAACTTCTTGTGATGCCCAAACAAGAACATCATGAAGTTTCTCATTCCTTATACGAAAATGACATCTCCTTTCCAGGTGACCTTTATTTCCACAATAATGGCAAATATAAGGAATTTTCTTACCCGGATTCGTATATGCTGGTTTTAGAGGTTGATATACTTTGCTCTTTTGAACCTTAACTGCGAGTGAAGGTATTTCACCTTTTCCATCAGTTGAAACCTTTTGTTGAGAAGAATCAATAGCCTTGAAAAATTTTACCTCTTTGCTAGTACTTGGAGCATATATTCCCTTATAGCCCAATCCTCGTGTATCACGATGATTTTTACTTGCTCCTAGCATTGTGGTTAATTTTTTTGAACTAGTATTGAACTTTTTCAAGTCCTCTTCCAACATCTTGATTTTATCAAGAGCAGCAGTTAAATCAGCTTCAAGTTGCTTTTCTCGAGAGATAAAAACACTTTCTCTGTCTTTAAAACAACCCTATTGAGAGTTGATCCTTGTTTCGAATTCTACAAGTTTCTCTTCCAACAAGAAGTATTTTTGATAAACATTATCACATTCAAGTGACTTTCTACTCATGTTTTCCTCAGAATCTTTGAGGATAGATTTGCAAGAGCGATTCGAAACATAAAGACCTCCATAAGTCATTTTCAATTTCTTATTTTTTCTACAGAGATAAGTCAGAAGAGGTGTGACATGAGAAGTTTTCATCTTCTTCTTTTCCAACTAATTCAATAGCTTAACATACTCTGAGACTTCCTCATCAAGATCTCCATCAATATCTGAATCATCTTCATCAGAAAGTTCATCCAACTGTTCTTCCAGGCGTGTTTCCCAATCAAAAGTTTCTACATCAATAGAATGTTTAGATATTGACTTAGATATGACAGTTCTCTCAGGTGAATCCAAGCTTTCAAAATCATCTGGGAATTTCTGAACTGATACGTCATTAGATATAGACTCGTCCATAATAATCAGATTGCTTCAACCACAGACTTATGAGGTCTTAGCGTGTTTGCCTGCTCTGATACCAATTGAAAAGGCGGGGTCAAACAACCACACCTAATATTTTGTTCAGTAATTTGTATGGACTAACTCCATTATAATTCTGTGAGAATCAACTAGACAGTCAGACTCAATCAAGGAAATATATTCAAGAGATGTATCTTTATTTCTCAGTACAATATGCAATCAAACAGATAGGAATCTGTGAGCCCGATTGATATGAAAAATAACTTGAACGATATCGAAAATCAATGTTCAAGTGTCAATCAATTACTACCCAACAAAAAAGGTCGGATTTCCCAATTGATTGAACTACGCACAACCTGTGACATTTCAATTATATAAACAAATATAATGCGGAAAAGAAATAACAAAGACACCATAAATTTTGTTAACGAGGAAACCACAAATGCAGAAAAACCTCGGGACCTAGTCCAGATTTGAACACCACACTGTATTAAGCCACTACAGGCACTAGCCTACTACAAATTAACTTCGTACTGGAATGTAGTTGAGCCCTAACCAATCTCACACTGATCAAGGTACAGTCGCGTTCCTTATGCCTCTGAATCTCAGCGGGACTCTACACACTTGATTCCCTTAGCTGATCTCACCCACAACTAAGAGTTGGTATGACCCAAAGTCGAAGACTTATAAACAAATCTGTCTCCCACAGAAATTTCTATTCTTATAGATAAATCTGTCTCCCACACAAATACATATGAAGTTTTGTTCCGTCTTATTATAAATCAAGGTGCACATGGACCAATTGATAATCCGGTCTTATATTCCTGAATAACAGACTGGAAATGTCAACCACCTCACAATAACTTAACTATATGGTAGTAGAACAAGATATTATGGAATCACAAAGAATGAGACGAAGAGCTTTGTGATTACTTTTTATATCTTACCTATCGGAGATAAATCTCGAGCAAATATTAGAGAAGATAGTACTCAACACAATAGAACGAGTAAGAACAGAATGCGCAAATACAAAGAAAATAGTTGGATCATGGCTTCAGAAACCCAATGAAGTATTCAAGTCGTTAACCTATAATGGTTTTAGGAAAAACATAGGTTAAAGGAGAACCGACTCTAGCCTCAATTAGTTTCACGAAGAAGGTGTGAGGATTAGGTTTCCCAGTTGCTAGAATTCTCATTTATATAGCCTTTCAAATCAGGGTTTGCTAAGTTAGCTTAGAAACAAAGCATTCCATATTCAACGTTAGATGAAAATCTGATTTAAGATACAAGCTTAGTTTGATTGAAATCAAAGCAATATCTCTCTACCCTTAGATGGTCTTAGCTTGTCATACACAAATGAAATATACTTTCATCTATATATGGGTAACCGTACCTAAACGTGTATATTGAGTTGGCTCAATAATAGTTAACCAAAGTTAGCCATATGAACACTTTTGTCTTAACCACATTCATCTAACACATCTAGATCAACTATGATGATCAATCAATCATACAAGATAATCAAATGAATCTAATTGTGTTTCATAGAGTTGTTCAATTGTTGACAATCACATAGAAGTATATATCATCCATTTGAAGTAAAATCGGATTTATTCGTAATGTACAAAGTACAAGAATCAGTTCATGAACATTAAACCACGGTTTTCGAAGATTGCATTCCTTATTTCATAAATGTATTTGTTCATGAGTATGAGAACATACTTATCCGATTTTAGAACTTTAACCACTCAGTTTGCAAACGGGTACGAAAACTAAAGTTCCGGAATTTGGCCTTGTCCAAAAGTTTGCAAACGGGTACACAAACTGTCGTCACAGACCTAACTCAGGTAGAACCCTTCGCATACTGGTATGCAAACTTGGTCCCCAGACTTCTCAGTTAAAACCGTTCGCATACTGGTATGCAAACTTGGTCTAACATAATAGGCTTTCTATTAGAGGAAGATAAGTATTAAAAGTCTTCACATAGGCTGAAGCAACTCTTGGATGTAAAGGACGCCAGCTAACGGAATCAAGTGTGTAATATCACGTTGGATCCAGAGACATAAAAAGTACAACTTAAGCTGGGCTCCTAAGAAGATGAAATCAGTCTCAACCACATTCCAGTCCAAAGTCTTTTTTTTATTCGGCACAGATGGGCCCATTCTCCTGAGCAAAGCCTACCATCTAGACCAGCGCTACTTTTGATCCAACTGCCATCCCAACAACATGATTCCCATCTTACTCGGAAAAGAGAAAATAGGGGATCCAACGTGAAAATGCGGGGGTACAACAATGACACCTAACAATTTCGTTCCGCAATCTGTATGGACTAAACTCCAATATAATTCTGAGAGCACCAAGTTACTAAGTCTCAATCAGGATATATATTAAAGAGTTTTGTATCTTTTCCAACATAATCAGTAAATCAAACAGATAGAAATCCGTGAACCTGATTGTTATAAGAAAAACTCAGATGGTACCAAAGACCAATGGTCGAGTGTCAAGTCTTGTCCAACAAACAAAGTCGGATTTATCAACTGTGATTAAACTACGCACAAACTGTTATATTTCGATTATATAACGAAAATATAATGCGGAAAAGAAATAAAACAAACACCAGAAATTTTGTTAACGAGGAAACCGCAAATGCAGAAAAAACCCGGGACCTAGTCCAGACTTGAACACCACACTGTATTAAGCCGCTACAGACATTATCCTACTACAAGTTAACTTCGGACTGGAATGTAGTTGACCCCTAACCAAGTCTCGCACCGATTAAGGTACAGTCGTGTTCCTCACGCCTCTTAAACCTCGCAAGACCCTGCGCATTTGACTTAGCTGACGTCCTTTACAACCTAGAAATTTCGACGACCCAAAGTCGAAAACTTATAAAAAAATCAGTCTCCCACAAATAAGTCTATTTTTTGTTGTTTCTGTCTTAAGATAAAGATCAAGGTGAACAGGAAACACAACTAATAATCCGGTCTTATACTCCTGAAGAGCAGCCTAGAAATATTAATCACCTCACAATAACCCAACTGATTAACAGAAGAAGTTATTGCGGAATCACAAGAGTCTGAGACGAAGAAACTGTTGTGATTACTTTTTATATCTTACCTCTCGGAGATTAAATCTCGAGAAAATATTAGAGAATATTAAACTCAACACGATAGAAAAAGTAAGATCAGGATACGCAACTACAGAGAAAATAGTTGGATCTGGCTTCACGAATCCCAAATGAAGTCTTCAAGTTGTTAACCCTAGAATGGTTTTCAGAAGAACTGAAACCTGGGTTAATGGAGAATCGACTCTAGTTTGCAACTAGGACACGCGAGAATGTCGGGATTAGATTTCCCAGATGCTAAAGTTTATCCTTATATATACTTTCAAATTAGTGTTTCTTACAATCAAAGCTAAGATAGCTTAGTAACAAAGCAATCAATCTTCACCGTTATATGAAAACCTAATTTGAGATTCAGGCTAAGTTAGCTTAGAAACTAAGCATTAATATCCACCGTTAGATGGTTTATCTTGACTTATACACAAATGAAATATATATTCATTTAGATAAGGAATGAACCATACCTAAATCGTGTACACTGAGTTGGCTAAATAGTAGTTAACAGAAGTTAGCCAAATGAACACAATAAGCTTTTTAGTCTTGTTCATGAACACTTTAGACTTGACTTTATAATCAACCAACGATTAATCGGCGATCAAGTATGTATCTAATATATATTCTTGAGAGTTACTCAAGTGCTAAATATTTCATTGAAACATCCATTGCACTGGAACAATAATCGAATGGATAACCCAGTTCGTAAATTGTTATGCCATAATTCGGGAACACAATTCGCGTACCAAAGATAGGCTTAACAATTCAGGGACTTTAGATCAAGAACACAGTTCGCGAACAACCCTTGAGTCACGAGCACAAATGACTTAGTTCGAGAACAAAGTTCGCGAACACAAAGTTGTCATGTCGATATAACATTGAAACCACCAATCCGAGAACAGAGTTCGCAAGCAAAAGTTCCGAACCTTTCCTAGCTAAGCTAGTTCGTGAACATAGTTCGGGAACAACAACTTCGGATTCAACAGCACACAAGTTCACAAATATAGTTCGCAAACAAGAGTTTTGGATCCATACTAGTTTAGTTAGTTCGTATACAAAGTACACATACCAAACTGTATCCAGATTTTTAGTATTAGTTCTAAAAACTCTCATCTAATTAATTTGAGATAACCATGGAAGCGACAATGATAATCTTACGCATACCATTAGTTCTGAGTCATCAAATGATTGCTTAATCAATACGAAACATCCCAAGTTAACATTAAATGATTGTCTCACACGGATCATATAAAATTTTCAAGGTTATTTTCACATGGTTGTAACGAATCAAATCGAAACATTTCTGAGTGATGATAATCTCACACATACCATCTTCAAGGCTTCAATTGATCATCTTGGACAATAGAATTATTCGTAAAAGACTTCCAAGCTTAAAACTCATATTTCGAGAAACATATATGAAAATAAGTTCAGCTCGAAACATTCATTGTGTATGGATTTTATAGTCCACATAGCCGTTACAACTTTGTCTCATTTTGAATTGAGATAAAATAGACAAAATCTGAGTGCTAATAAGTTCATAGTCTTCACATACCTTTTGTCGATAAAGTTCATCCAAAAGCCTTAGGTTGATCTTCGTCTTCAAATGGTGAACATCGTGAAGTCTAAATCTCAACTACACACTTTTATTCTAATCCGAGACGTGACTAGTAGTAGACTAGAAATCAAGCATATAGTTTTGATCAACTAAACTTGACAAACAAGCTTGAGATAGCAACGGTAGCGACTTCGACCGAGCAGTGCTCTATCATAATCCTCCATAAAGAGAATCGATCACCTATCTCCCGTTCGCACTATGGACGAAATAGGATGTGTTATCCGTTGTACTAGATAGTAGAACACTAATAGGTTAGTATCCATAATACATGTGTATCTTCCTCTCCCCGGGAACTAGTGATCCTCAAGACAGATTGAGGATATAATTGTAAATTAGGAGGGATTACTGATTTAAGGCAGTATTCATATAGAAGAAAAATAGATTCCTATGAGATTTGGGAAACTAAGTCAAAGTAAGGAAGTATACCTAGATAAGGAAATACTTCCTAGACAAGGTAATATTCCTAGATAAGAAAATCTACCTAGAAAATGAATTATTCTTAGATAAGGAAATAGATTCCTAGATGGTTTGGGAAACCGTTAAAGTTATAAATAGAGATGTTTAGCTCATAGCTAAGACATCTAGAGTGTGGTTTGTGATACAAACACACCTAAATCTAGATAGTGTGGTTTGTGATACAAACACACCTATACTAGAGAGAGAAGTTTGTGAGGAAATTAATTATTATAAAAGCAAGCTTAGCAATACAGTTTAAGGTTGATCCATTGTTTAGAGAGATTGTGAGCGTAACAAAGAATAGTTTTTTTGTTAATAATCCAGAGAAGATAATTTCTTCGTTTCTGGTTTCTCTGTTTTCTAGTTATTCGTTTATTATTATTCTGAATTTCGCCTATATAATAATAGTCACTGAGGTACAGAGATCAATATGTTCCAGTCCATAAGAGTTTAATACAGTTATGCTAAAATTAGATTTGGTCCAGGGGATTTTCTGCCGTTGCAGTTTTCTTCCATTTCTGCATTGGAAGGTATTTCTTCTAATTACTAAAAGTACTACACGGGATCATTGTCCTATTAAGAAAAAGTTGGTGGTGTACTTGGTACGCTCCCCTAATGAACCAGTGTAATCTTCTCGCCAATTAACCTATGAGTGGAAACCTAGCTTAGGATGATTAAATTGAGCAACAAAAGTGAGATTTTTTAACCTGGAATATGACGGGAAAGTATTAACCATGTCCAATATAGTAGCAAAATTAGGTTCAAACATTATTCTTAAAAACATTGCACTACTATTATGATATGGTTAAGACTTGCTCGGCATATTAAGGACAAGGATTGTTATAAGTGGAAATTTCTGAGTAGCCCAAGTTTGGTTCCTCTCTCTTCGAGAAACCCACAATTAAGATAGTATATATGCGTAGTCCAAAATACAAAATCTACGGTCAAAATTAATAGTTTTAGATTGAATTAAACTTTCACATTTTATGTAAGACTAAACTAACCTTTGTATTCGATTTGATTAAACATATATTTAAAAATAATTTTTCCGGTCAAATGTTTATTGCCAAAACTAAAAAATAAAAAACAAATCCAGGTTTTACGGTCAAATGTTGATTGCCTTAAATATCTCCTGAAATATATTTACATAAACAAAATAAATTAGTTATCAAAATATTTTGTTGCCATTTATACGTTGATTTCGTTTGCTTCAGCCTGGTCAATTGCCGTTTTTGTTGTTTTAATTATCTATTTCCGTCAATAAAGTGGAAATTGAATTAATGTCCCTCTTTTTGATGGGTTTCATAAATATCCTTATCATACAAGAAATATATCCCTTTTCATATAAAAGTTCATTCGGGTCCACTAACATTTATTTTTCTTTCCATATTTATCCTTCCTTCTTTAATCCTCGTCGAACTATTTCACTCTTCCTTCCAAATATGAAAACTGTACTTTTTCTTCTCTCTAATTCTATTTCAACTCATCTCCCGCACCTCTGCAACAACCACCACCACCTCCGCCATGACCAACACCGCCACCACCTCCGCCACCATCTTCAATTCGAACATGTTTGTAATAACCTAATTTCATTTGAGAAAGAGAGTTTTAAGAGGAATAATTGAGAGAGGTATAAATTCTGGCTGGAAATCAGTGGAAGAATCAGCTGAGATCGAGATAAAAGCATTATCATCAACAGTTAACCATTAAGATTTAGGAGAGATCTCATCTTAGGATTCAATTTCTGGTAATTCGATTTTTTTTTGAGATTCAGATCTACAAATTTAAGACTAAATTCATAAAATCAAGCTTAGATTTCAAATTATATAGAAATATTTTTGAAATTTGATTTAATTTGTCTTTGTTGTAAATGCAGTTGCATGTGCTAGAGGTACTAATATTGTTGATTGGTGAAATATATTTGGAGTCGGGTGCAGTGTTGCTAGTGACAAAGTTGGAGGTGGTGCTGGTGGAAGTGGAGGATTAGGTTTGGAGAAGGAGATGCTTTTGTATTGGTTATGGAATTGGTGGATGTGGAATCAAATATTAATTTGATCTTATGACTATTGAATCCTAGTGGTACCAAATTTCTGTCAATATTAATTTGATCTTATCACTATTGGGTGTTGTCAATATTAATTTGATCTTATCACTATTGAATCCTAGTGGTACCAAATTTCTATTAGATGTCTTGTATGTATCTACTTGTTGAATTTTACTTCTTAAGGAAGTAATACTAATATTAGCTTGACATACGAATTTCAATGGCTTATCTCAGGTAAGGATGCAGATATTAAACTTGATGGAGGAACATAACAGCCAAATATTGAGCTTGATCCGGATGTTCAGAGGCTTGTAACCTAGGTGCTTTCTGAAGGTACCGTTCCTTCTTGGATCTTTATAAAGGTACATAAGGTTACTTTATAATTGTAACACCTAGAAAGCTTAATCTCATATTAACAAAGTAGCTTTCATGTATATGCACATGTAGACGATAATTGAATTTTTATGTAATCCAAACAAGGAAATCTAGAGTTCCCAACCAAGTACTCTTGATTTCTGAAGCATTGGAATGAGATGATTGTTGATTTTTAAAGCCTCTTGGGGTATGTAATTAGGATTCATGATTAGTTTATTAGACTAGTTTTCTTTGTTTTGCTATCCAATTTGTAAATGTAGGTTTGAACTGTGAATTTGCAACTGCATGTTTTGGTATAACAAACTATATAAGTGATTATATAATTTTTCAGTTGATCACAAGCTAGGTATAGTGAGCAAGGATTTCGGTACTGCCAAACAAACTAAAATGTTGTTTTGGTGGTGGGTATAAATTTTGTTGTAATGGAGGTGACAGTGGTGGATTTGTTGTAGTAGTGAGGATGGTGGTGGTGATATCAACGTTGTAGTTTATATGATTGAATAGATCGACTAGAGACGTATTTTTTTCTTTGTTGTTGTTTATATGTTTTTATGGGATCAATTGTTGTTGTTGACCCAATTTTTATGGGATCAACTCCTGTTGTTTACCCCATTTTTTATGGGATCAACTACTATTGTTGATCCCATTTATTGGATCAACTCCTGCTGTTGATCCAATTTTTTATGGGATCAACTACTGTTGTTGATCCTTTCAACTCCTATTGTTGACAATATTTCCTTTGGATAAGTATAATCATGCTTGCATTTTAGATCATGTAATTTTCTTCCAATGTTGAACTTGTGGTGCAATGGTAGCATGACTGACTCCATGTCAGATGATGCGTGTTCGACTCACGCCAAGTTTACTCCATTTACATGGATCAACTTTCATTGTTGATCCAATTAAGTGGATCAACTACCATTATTGATGCCCTAAATTGGATCAACTTCTACTGTTGATCCTTTTTTTTTGGATCAACTATCCGTTGTTGATCCCCTCAATTGGATCAACTTCTACTATTGGTTCTATTTTTATTTGGATCAACTATTATTGTTGATACAAAGATATCTGAACCAATGGTGGCGGTGGTGGCGGCGGCGGTGGACTATTGGTGGTGGCGGCGACAGATTAGTGGTGGTGGAGGACTGTTGGTGGTGTAATGGTGGTGGCGAAGGAGTGGTGGTGGAATATTAGTGGTGGTGGCGGTTGGTAGGTGGTGGTTGTTGAACGGTGGTGGTGGAATGGTAGTTGAATGTTGGTGGTGGTGGTGCTAGTGGTGGTGGTGAAGTGGTAGAGGAAGAAATTTATTCGATTTTGAAATAATGAAAAATATTATATGGGTGAGGGTATTAAGGTAATTTAATTTTAAATGGATAAGGTTATTAAAAAGTAGGGACATATTTATTGTTGTATAAGGATATATTTATTGGGTGTCAAAAATAGGAACATATAAATAATATACCCAAATTTGCTTCAACTTTTTCAGGACGCAACTATAGATCTCGTTCACTTCTTTCTTTCTCTTTGGTTTTTTTCTTTCAACATCAGTAGTAGGTTTGATTGGTTTGGTATCTCCATAACATACTAACTTTGATGATCCTTAGTGGATTCATAGAGTTGATGGTTCCATGTGTGGGATTATCTAATTCATGTTCTTTTTTTGAGTTTTTGGTTTTTTGAATTTTTGGTTTCGGCTCAAATGTTTATCAATTGGCTAGTTGTATATGTATTCTAGAAATCGGTAATGACCCTATAATTTGTTCTGGAAGTTCTGATATTCTTTTCTACTTTGCTTTACAATCTAAAATAGTTATAGCATCAGTTCGGTAATGAATACCCTATTCTCAAGTTTTTTGTTTATAATTTTTGAAAATAGGTTGAAAAATTGCAATTATCATTGGATTTGAATAAGTAGGTAATAATTTCGATTTTTTTACAAAACCAATTGATTCCGGCAGGTGAAAGTTGCGATTATCAATATATTTGTGAAAATTAAATTTTTAATATGCGGATAATTGCGATTATCAATTTCTAATAAGCGGATGATAATTGCCATTTTCAGAAAATGCAACTAGTTCATCATGTGAAAATTTCGATTATCACTAAATTGTGAAAACTAAAATTATCCCGATCAAGTAAGTGTGTAAAATAAAGCTACTAAAAGTAATATTGTTGACCTTAAAATAAGTTTGAAAATGAGAAATTGAAGAAGTGATAAGTAAAATTAAACAGATTTCTTAGGAGATGTTTTTTAAAGATTTTATTAGTTAATATACTTGACCATAAAATAAGTTAGAAAATGAGAAATATAAGGAATGATAAAAAAAATTTTAGAAAAAGGCTATTATTGGGGCGTCGCATTCCAATAGAGGGGCTTCACTTGGATTCTTAATGTCCAAAAAAGTGGTTATGGGATATCCTAACACATATACAAAATGTCTAGATTACCCTTTAACTAAAATAAAAACTTAAAAACCGTAGAAGTGCTTTTACGTCCAGGTTTGGATTAATTCCAACCGTAGAATTTTATTTACATGTAGTTTTACGTCCAGGTTTGGATTAGTTCCAACTGTAGAAGCTCATTTTACGTCCAGATTTTTTTTAATTCCAACCGTAAAATCCGATTTTACGTCCAGTTTTCTTTTAATTCCAACTGTTGAAGTGATTTTACGTCCAGGTTTGAATTATTTCCAACCGTATAAGTGATTTTACGTCCAGGTTTGGATTAATTCCAACTGTAGAATTTTATTTGCATGTAGTGTTACGTCCAGGTTTGAATTAGTTCCAACCGTAGAAGCTCATTTTACGTCCAGGTTTCTTTTAATTTCAACCGTAGAATCCGATTTTACGTCCAGTTTTCTTTTAATTCCAATCGTAGAAGTGATTTTACGTCCAAGTTTGGATTATTTCCAACTGTAGAAGTGATTTTAGTCCAGGTTTGGATTATTTCCAACCGTAAAAGTTTATTTTACGACCTGTTTTTCTTCCCACAAAAACTTTGTCCCAGAATTCACCAAGTATACAACAAAATTCATTAATTCAATTTTTATCTAATTAAATTAAATTAAAATTAACTAAATAAGGGTTGTTTAGTCATTACAAAATTATTTTAGATAAGGGATTTTTGATATTACTTATGGATGACCCGTTTTTGTCCTATTAGGTGACGCCCCTCTAATGAAATCTGACGCCCCAATAATAGCCTTCTTTTAGAAACAGATTTGTGTGAGAGATTTTAGGAAGATTTTATTAGGATTATCATTATCACGTTTAATTATAACCGTTTTTAAAAAGAAAATTTTAAAATTCACGTTAACTAACAAAATAATTACTAAAACTGGAAATTCTTGGTGAGCTTGATTTTTGGGATTTTCCTAAATTATTGGTTTTTGACTTTTTTTTAGACTAAAACTGGATAATTACTAAAATAAAAATAAAATAACTATTATAGTACAAGTGTAGATGGTGGATTTTCGACAAAGGATAAATTCGTAAACTCATAATTATACGAAACTCTGATTCAGCAATCGGACGTGAGTATCGAGACACAAGTCTCCCATCGAATTCTCAACAGAGAGTATTTTCTCTCAGAGTACATGTAGATATGAAGTCTCACGACTAAACAACGGCACATCTCATGAATACAGAATACTTTCAGTGATTATTTCTATATAGCATCACGTGATGGACGGCTCCTAGACAGCTTGCTCTGCTAGTATAGAGCGATAACGTCTTCAGGAGCGAACAACGATTTTACCCTGACTATATAAAAGATATGACTTACCGACAAGCTCATATCGGGATGATTAATGCTCCTAGACAGCTTGCTCTGCTAGTATAGAGCCACAAAGTTAATTATTCCTAATTACAATCGCTCCTATTCCATGTTCGAATCCACGACTGGTCTCATGGAATGACAATAACAATTGTTCTGATTCTATGATCGAATCCACGACTTGATCTCATAGAATAGCATTAACTATATTATCTCATTACTCCGATTTCATGATCGAATCCACAACTGGTCTCATAAATGGTAATAGATAAACCTTAATTACTCTGATTCTATGGTCGAATCTACGATCCCATGGAATGGTAATGCTCACTTTATTATTCTGAATTCGTAGTCGAATCCTCAACTGATCTTATGAATTAATAATAAACATCATATTACTCAGTTTTGTGAATTATTCTCCACTGAATTCCACAATTAGTAATAAATAATCAACAACCGGGCGTCTGAGCTACCTCTAAGTAAGCCCCGATTCAAATGGTGAAGGTGTATTCAACGATGATACACTAACAGTCACCGCACGAACGAGTATTTCAAAAATACAACGAAACGATGAACCTATGCAAAATAGAGAAGAAAATAATAAAAAATTAAAAATATTGACCAGGGTGCTGGAAGCACGGACACACGACCGACCGACCGTGTCGTGGTCAATCCCACGCCAGTTTTATATTTTTAATGCATTTTTATTATTTTCCATGATTTGATGAAAATCCTCTCATTTTATCAAATCTCCTTCTTCTCGAGGAAACTCCACGGTTTCATGGTACTTCCATAAATCCATAAAAAATAATATAAAATTAAGGAAAGGAGTGTGGGTGTGGCCATTGGCCAACCGGCCATGCCTTGGTCCAAACCGGCCCCACACCCACGGTTCCTTATTATTTTATTATTATTATTATTATTATTTCTCTAATTTCATGAAAAAACTCCTTGATTTCATGGTATTTTTGCATAAATCGTCAAATAATAACAAAATAAAATAAATTATGAAAACTTGTGGGACTGGGCCTTGGCCGGCCGGCCATGCCCTAGTCGGTCCCACATGCCCCTTTGTTTTATTATTTTATTATTAGTTTTCCTTGAATTCATCAAATTCCTTGATTTCATGGAATTTCTCTCAAATTAGGAAAAATTCCCTTAAATCATCAAAAATACCTAAAAAATATTAAAAAATTATGAAAACTCGTGGGACCGGGCCCAAGCCGGCCGGTCATGCCTCCACGGTCCCATACGCCCTTGTTTTCATTATTTTAATATTTTTTGCTTCCTTGAACTCATGAAAACTCATTCAATTCATGGAAACTCCCTAAATTCATCAAATTTCTCAAAATTCATGAATTTTTCATAAAATTAGGGAAACTCGTGGGATCGGGCCCTAGCCGGCCGGCCGACCATGCCTTCTATGGTCCCACACGCACTTGTTTTATTATTTTAATAATTTTTGCTTCCTTGAACTCATGAAAATCCTTCAATTCATGGAAACTCCCTAAATTCATCAAATTTCTCAAAATTCATGAATTTTTCATAAAATCATCAAAATATTATAAAATTAAGGAAAAGGCACCACGGGACCGTGGTCACGACCAACCGACCATGCCTTGACCACAGCGGTCCCACGCCTCCTCATTCCTTATTTCATAATTATTTTTCATCATCTCATGGTGTTTTCCTCAGTTTCGTCGAAACCCTAATTTTGGCATATTTTCTCGAATGGATGCTCAATTACACGCCAGAAAATATCAAAATTCTCTGGACTGAGAAGCGGATGCCTTGGGGAAACGAGCACACTATCTTGACTGACCAAGATTGACTCTTTGGCTCACGGAAGCCAGTCCCATCAATTTTCACAGTTTTGACCTAATTTGCACAATTGCTCGTATTAGGTCCAAAACTCTCCCAAACACTTTGGATTTTCATGAAGTGATCGTCAGGCGGTCACGGGACAACCCAGGGCCGGTTTCATGACTCCTTGGTCGGTCCCTCGCCTCGTCATAATTAATTAGGTTTTCTCACCTAAGGCTCAGACGAGTATTTTCGAATAAATGATTAAGCCAGCATTTAATCATTCTTTCACCAACAAATCGTCAACTCTTCAGGAGTTCTTCGTATTTTCTCACGTGAGCATATGGACACTACATGGTTGATCCACAGTCCCATGTAGTCGCTCCCTTCTTCGTCCCATGGTTTAAATTCTGACGAACCATGAATTGATCATGAATTGATCAAATTAGGGTTTGTGAATCCAAGGATCATCAATCCAGATTATAACCTTAATAATTTTATGACGACCTCATGGTCATTAATTTTATTAATTATGCTCGGTTCAACGACCAATATTTTAATTAATATTTTTGGTATGCTGCCAATAATCCATCAGATGAGCAACACATGCTCAGACGATCAAATATTCAACAATTTATCACATGAGCAACACTTTCTCAGATGATAAATATTTGTTCAAACCAAGGAATATTGGTTCAACAATCAATATTCAACGATCCACCGAATGAGCAATACTTGCTCACGTCATCGTAAGAACTATACCTCTGTCTCATGACATGTTCAATTCACGAGTTTCAGAACATCATGTTCAACTCAGCAACTACATGGACTCATCGTCCCATCAAACCACGAAGTCATCAATTGACTAACAAACCACGAGACGTCAATCGTGTCACTTGGGGGGATATCACTTAGGGTTTTGGTCTGACGGTCTACGGCACGTGTGTTCAAACACACGATGGAATGTGAGCAAGTCATGCAATCATTTAAAGGAATTCACGAGGTAGTGGGTGGAAAATCGACCAAGTCTCCACACGTTGAGCAACTGGTTTCAAACACGATCTCCACTTCCCCACTCCTTGATTTCATCAACTGTCACACTTCATGGAATCATGGTGTCTACAATTCCAACAATATAAATAAGTCTCTGAATCATGATTGAATCATCATCAGAATCATCAATCTCACGTCAAACTGACAACACGAGATCATCAACTCATCAATTGAGCAGCTACTCTCAATTGAGCAATTTCAATCACTCAGAGCTTATCTTGTTCAGAATTCACACACCCACAATATTTGATTACCATTGATTCCACACATTTCTCAGCTTCCCTCCTACAGATCAACTCATCTCTCTCTTGTGATCGAATTTACTCTGGAACGGTCATTGTCTTGATTTAGGCCGGAGTACTACAGATTGATCTCTCGAATCTAAAGCACCCCCTTTGCAGCGGTGCATCTGTGTGAGGTTTAACATTTTGCTCGGTTTGAGGAGTCTCCTCCGTACGGTCGTCTCCTCAATTCCTTAAAAACCAGCAAATTGCTTTTCCCCATCTACAGATTGGCTACCACAGTGGGAGATTAATCTCTCGGTTGCAATCTAACAATCTCACAAGATGGTTTGTCTTAGGACTAATTCAACTAATTCAGATCAGAATATTTCAAACGGCAACATTCCTCATGTTACACCTGGCGGCATGGAAGGCAGAGGGATCCCGACTTTGGCAGAGTTGGCTCAAATCCTAGAGGTCCATACCAGGAACATGGACCTGATGAAGGAGACGATAAACCACATCCTCGACTTTCTCATCAAATTAACATCTGAGTTAGGCGGTACCTCCGCTCCAGAAGTCTCAACACCGGGGACTGAAGCGTCATCTGACCCTCGAATCAACAGCTTCACCACATACGAGAAGCCGGTGGAACAAGAGGTCACACATTTGATCGAAAATCTATGTGAACTCCTGCACTTCTCTAGGGATCAGCACACAGACACATTTTCAGCACTCAACCAGATATCGTCCATCGTGCAAATAACGCCACCAACACCATCAGTTGAAGAAGTCTCCCTTGTGCCTGAGCATTCGATCGAAAACATATATTTTGGAGAAGAAGATCGCATGACGGATGAAGGACACAATCGAGCATTGTATGTCATCGGTTTCATCAAAGGCACCGAATTTAGAAGAGCTCTTGTTGACACCGGTGCTTCTACCAACATTTTCACCATGAAGACCCTCAGGATGGCCAGGTTCCCACAAGGTAAAATCGTTCGCTATCCCATCCTAATGACAGGATTTGAAGGAAGTCAAAGCCATACATATGGATATGCATACATAGATTTGAGGGTGGGGCCGATTCGATCGAAAGCGAAGTTTCATGTGATCGAGCAAGAACCTGACTACCATATAATACTGGGACGCCCATGGCTCCATGATAATAAGGTGGTTCCTTCAACATACCATCAATGCATGAAGGCCCTGCTCGACAACAAGATCGTTCGCATTCCGGATTCATCATCTCCTTATGCTACCGTCTATGATACCGAGTCCTTGAATCTCAAAAAGGCATCTCGTAACCTCCAAGAAGGATTCACAGTGCTCCACTTCCAAGCTGGAAGACTATCGAGAAGACTGATAACGATCTGTCATCCTCAGCTGCTAAAGTGATCAAGTCACCTACTACACCGACTAAACGCCATAATGATCAAGTCTCAACTCCAGGGACAAACTTCACGACCGATCGAGACGTAGAATGGAGAGTCATTTATTGCCGACAGAAAGATTAGCAATTAATCGGGGAGAACGATGAAAAGTCTCCCCACCATGAAGAATCGTGTCAGAGTGAGCAATCACTTGAAGAAGTCCAAGATGCCCCACGACAACTACAGGACGACACTGACTCTACCACTGACGATCTTGAAACAATCAACATTGGGGCTGAAGACGATCCAAGGCCAATCCTGATCAGTTCAGCGCTATCACCAGAGGAGCGGACCGAGCTGGTGAAATTATTAAAAGAATATCAAGATGTCTTTGCTTGGACGTACGAAGAAATGCCGGGTCTGGATGACAAACTCGTCACCCATCACCTGCACATCGTCCCTGGTTCCAAAGCTGTCAAACAACCGCCCAGACAATTTAGTCACGAAGTCGAGGAGAAAATCAAGGTCGAATCCAGAAACTGTTGGCAGCAGGGTTCATCAAACCTATTCTTCATCCAACGTCGCTAGCAAATGTGGTACCTGTTAAGAAGAAAAATGGTCAAATCAGATGTTGTGTCGACTTCAGAAACTTGAATAAATGTTGTCCGAAGGATGATTTTCCTCTACCCAACATTGACATGCTCGTCGATGCAACCAGCGGTCACGGTATGTTCTCATTCATGGACGGCTATAGTGGATACAACCAGATCAAGATGTATGAACATGAAGCCAACAAGACTGCGTTCCGTACTCCCATTGGGAATTTTCACTACACCATGATGCCCTTTGGATTAAAGAATGCTGGTGCCACCTATCAACGAGCCATGACTGCCATATTCCACGACATGATGCACAAGAAAGTAGAAGACTATGTTGATGATGTGTTGGTAAAATCGAAGACTCAAGCATCTCATCTCGAAGTTCTAAGGAAGGTGTTCGAAAGGTGCAAAGAATACAAATTAAAAATGAATCCTTTAAAGTGCGCATTCGGAGTTTCTTCCGGAAAATTCTAAGGATTCCTGGTCACGGCTGAAGGGATAAAAGTCGACCCCGACAAGGCAAAAGCTATTACCACCATGCCTCCTCCACGTACCGTGAAGGAACTACAGAGCTTTATGGGCAAGGTAAATTATATTCGACGCTTCATTCCTGGATTAGATCAACTCATTGCTTCGTTCACGCCTCTGCTGAAGAAAGGAGCAAGCTTCACCTGGACAATTGTTCAACAAGAAGCTTTCCATAAAATACAACAAATATTATTGTCACCGGCCGTCATGAGGTCTCCAGTGCAGGGACGAGCTTTGATCTTTATACAGCCTCCAGTGACGTCGCCATCGGCGCACTCCTCGCTCAGGAAGATGACGAAGGCGTCGAACGACCGATTTACTACTTCGATCGCACAATGAGAGATGCTCAACTCCGATACCCAAAGGCCGAAAGGGCATGCCTGGCATTGGTACATGCAATCCAGAAGTTCAGACATTACTTACTATCTAACAGGGTCGTACTCATTACCAAAGCTGATCCCATAAAGTTCTTGCTACCAAAGCCAGCCTTGATAGGAAGACCAGAGAAGTGGCTACTCCAGATGTCATAATTTTACATAGCTTGCACTCCGCATAAATCCATCAAAAGTCAAGCGGTCGCATACTTGCTCGCCACTTTTCCAGGGGAATACACAACAACATTACATGAAGAAGTACCCGGCGAATTCCCAAAAATCTTGGTCATCAAGGAAGAAACATGGCTTTTATACTTTGATGGATCTGCCACCCCTGGTAGTGACACCAAAGGAGCGGGCATAGTGTTGGTGTCTCCATCTGGTGAAGTTTTCTCACATTCGTTCAAATTGGATTTCCACTGCCCCAACAACTCATCGGAATATGAAGCCTTCCTATTAGGATTATCCTTGGACAAGCAAGCAGGAGCAACACACCTCGAGATAAGGGGAGATTCAAAATTATTGGTCAACCAGATGAATGGAACGTATTCTCTCAAAGAAATCACACTTGATCCATTCAGAACCGAAGCTCAGTGACTGTTGACCTATTTTGCTGACGCAACGATCGTCCATACTGGACGGACTAACAACATGCATGTTGATTGCCTAGCAACTCTCGCCTCCAAGCTGCAATTTGAAGGAGCACAGAAAACAATCACTGTACAGAGATGTACGATATCATCAACTTGGCTCACTCAGATCGAAGACATTCCAGCGAACGATTGGCGAGCACCCATCATTCATGAATTGAGAAGCTCTATTTCAGAAGGCCAAGTCAGCCTCAAGGAATTGAAAAACTACTTCTTGCTTCATGGAGGGCTATACTATCGAAACCCTGATGGATCTCTATCATGATGTCTTGGGAGCAACGAAGCGGAAGAACAGCTCAAGCGTATACATGAGGAAGTCTGTGGGCAAATGTTAGTGGTAACACTTTACAGAAATCTCCAAAGAATGGGGTACTACTGGCCATCCATGAAGACTCAATCGAGAGCTTTACAAGGATCTTTCCCTGATTGCCAAACACCTCCTCATCACTTAGAGGTTTTGAGGATCCACCACACTAAGGACTGGAGGGAGCCTTACATCAAATACCTCCGAGACAACGAACTACCACTGGAAAAGAAGCAAGAAGTCAAACTCATTCAGAAAGCTAAGATATTTATCCATCTCGATGGGATCTTATACCGCAAAATCTTTGGTGGAAATTTACTAAGGTGCTTAGCCGAACATGAAATCCCTACAATCCTGAAGGAAGTACATGATGGAGAACATCAAGGAAAGAAGAAACTATTTATTCAAATTCATGAGAAATATTATTGGCCAACCATGGAAGATGATGCAGCTGCACACGTTCAGAGGTGTCACCAATGCCAAACTCATGGTAATCTCATCCACACTCCTTGTCTCCCATTGAATTCTGTGAATAGTCCGTGGCCTTTCTACAGCTGGGGACTAGATATCATTGGGAAGATCAATCTAGAATCTTCAAAACAACATGAATACATCATCACTGCGACAGAGTACTTCACCAAGTGGGTCGAAGTTATTCCTCTTCGAAGCACCACTGGAGTTACGATTGACGCCTTCATCAAAAAGCACATAATATGCAGATTCGGAGTTCTTACGCATATCATCACAGATAATGGAACTCCTTTTGCCAATCAAGATGTTGAGAAGCTTCTCAATAAATATGGGATCAAACAAATCTTCTCCACGCCTTACTATCCACAAGGAAATGGTCAAGCAGAAAGTACCAACAAGACTTTGGTCAGGATTATCAGTCGGACGATTCATGACAATCCTCGATCATGGCATGAGCAATTACCCATGGATCTATGGGCTTACAGAACTACACCAAGGATCTCGATCGGTACTTCGCCATATTCCCTTGTCTATGGAGCCGATGCCATACTTCCAGCAGAAATCAAGGTTCCCTCAGCCAGGATTGCAGCGTCCAGTGGTGTACAATGGGATGAGGCCGAAATCTCCAGATCAAGAATCGCTGAGCTAGATATGCTGGAATCAAGGAGGACCAAGGTGGAAAAATATGTGGAAGCTTACAAACAGAGGATCTCCAGAGCCTACAACAAAATGGTAAGACCTCGAACATTTCAAGTAGGAGATTTGGTATTAAAGACGGCAAAGCACATTCAACAAGACATGTACACTCCTAAGTTCTCTCCTAAATGAGAAGGGCCATATGTTGTTATCAAAGCAGTGTCTAGCGGATACTACAAAATTTTAGCAATCAATGGAGGAAAGGAAGGAAACATCATCAATGGAAAATGGCTCAAAGCTTATTATGCTTGATCCATGAAACAAACTACCTCTTCATCATTTCAAGCATTTTTAGAAATGTAATTTCATTCCTCCAAAGAGCATACAAATGCTCCTTTGTTCATTAAACATTTTGTAAATGAGCAAAATTCGTTCATACCATGATCAACTGTTTCACCTAACTAGAAACTCAGATTTACTCAAAAAAAAAAACCACAAATGCTCACTCAGAGCAAACCATCTAGCAAAGGATAATCCCTGTAAGAAGCCTCGTTAAGCTTCTTCTGAAAAATCTTGGTCTTTTCCTTCAAGTCTTCGACTGCTTTCTCAACCCTTGCCGACTCCAGATCCAGTATCCTCTCCTCATCCAGTAAAGCTGCATTCATGAAAATTACATCAGCAGCCTCTGTTGCCTTATGAACCTTGATTATCTCAAGACGACGACGGAGCCAGCTTACATTGAATCGTAATATCTCACAATTCGAGATCATTTCATCCCATTGGTGCAGCTCATGGTTTTTGACGTCTCGCAAGTGCATCTGATTCATTTCCTCGATGATCGGAAATAACCCCGCTACCGTGGTTAAAAGG
Organism: Papaver somniferum; assembly: GCF_003573695.1. Taxonomy (NCBI): domain Eukaryota; kingdom Viridiplantae; phylum Streptophyta; class Magnoliopsida; order Ranunculales; family Papaveraceae; genus Papaver; species Papaver somniferum. The sequence goes on from NC_039358.1 coordinate 20,367,165, forward strand.
GTTGGAAGAAAACCTTTCCACACTTCTGTGGTGGCAATGTGACCATACTTCTTCCAGATCTTGGTGTACAGAGATACATGACATTTGGGAACCACAAATCCGACGACCATTTCATTGTCTGGGAAGGTATTAATCAATGGGGCTTCGAATAAAAGTCCAGCGGTTGGGTATTCACGAGCATGGATACCGTCTTCGATCTCCACGGATCCTACAGAATCTTCACATGCCTGGTTACTGCTTTCCTCAACCTCAACCACGGTCACAGACTTTCCAATCTTTCTTCGTCTAGCATCGACGACGACACGGACATCCGCCTACGATGAAACGAAGGAGTGTTAATCCTGGGACTCAGTATAATCTCAAGAGTCATGGGTTTACTTACATACGATCCAGTTTCAGCACGAGCCGATCCATACCGGTCAGGAGCTCTAACAGTCCGCTTAGGCCTTGCATTATGAGGAGTAGCATTATTCTTACAGTCCTACGACAAATCATTCTCTTGTGATCAACAATCTCGATTGAACAGAGACAAGAAATGAGAAGAAGAAGAAGAAGTGCACAACTTACTGAGATAGACGATGCTATTTCACGCTTCGACTGAAGATCATCTTGAGAAGAAATGATATTGCTCGACATGGCGGCAAGAGGGTAGGATCAAAACTTCTCTGCACGATGAAGCTAACTCAGGAATGGAAGAAATATTTGCGTGGATCATAGATTTGGAGTCTTGAAGATATATATATGAGGAGATAGTCATACAGTCAACTCAATTACGAGTTTCAATGAAACCCTAGGCTTCAAGAATCGATACCAAAGACGCGGAGGAAAATAACACACTGGGGACTGGACATCACGGTCAAAGGATGGGCCACGCGGCCTTGTACACGTCATGAATTCTCAGCCGTGTTATGTTACTTCTCGTGAAATCGACAAGTCATGATGAATTTGGATATATGGACATTGGTCCATGTCATGGATAAGAGGAAACCGACGATTAATAAAATGTTCATCATTCAGAAGAAAAGTCTAATTGAAGTAAATTCTTTAAACAGTCAAAAGAAAGATATCCACTATGAAGACTAAAAAGGGAACGCTCTACCATCTACAAGAAGATGGAAGTAAAACTACTCGTCGGACTCATCCGAATTGTCAGCTTCATCGTCACTGCCCTTCTCAGAATCATCTTCTTCAGAGTCACTGTCAGGATCATTGGTGAAGTCCGGTGGACGGAAGATAACATCATCATCTGAATCCGAATTATCTTCTGCTGCAGCTTCAGCTTCAATTTTCTTCATCGTCCTCCGATGTTCTCTTTCATATCGATCAGGCTTAATGTAACGCTTGGATGGTTCCCATGTGATCTCTCCTTCGGAAGCATCAGCATCAGAATCAGAAGGCACCCCAGCCAAGAATTGACGCTTCTCCTCAACCCTCTGTCTCTTACGCCGGGTGCGATCTTTTTCACGTTGACGGTATCCTCCTTTTTGTCTTCAGCTCTTTTCTTTTCGAGTTCAGCAAAAGAGACTCTTCGCTTAGCCAAAGGAACATTAGGCTTCTCCCCTTTCTGGGTAACCCTAGCCTTCGATTTCGCTACAGGATCGTCGGAATCCTCATCAGAAGAGCCAGGGGAAGAAGAGGAATACCAGTAATTGTTGTTACTGTTGGTCGACATTTTCTAGAACCGGAAGATCAAAGATTACTACCATGTAAACAAACCAACATCAGTAAAAAATGGTAACTCTTAACTCTTACCTTTTATACTTCCACTAACAATGGTGATAGTAATACTAGAGTTAACACCTCAAAATCGTTCGTCTCTTCGAAAATTGCAAAAACGAAACTTTATTTAATTTCCGAAACTGATTTTTCATAAAATCACGGAAAAAATTTCCATAATGTGAACATTCACACAACTGACCTATGAAGTTTACAACAATAAAATATTTCATCATAAATATATTGTCTATCTTCGAAGGTTCCTCAAAACCCACGTTTCTGATTTTTCGAAAAAACAATAATTAATGCAACTTGCATATATAAATTCTCAAAGAATTTTATCTAATAAAAAAAATTCATGCAAATAAAATATACCATCATATTTTACACAATATATGTCACGGATACATATATATATATATATATATAAAAAAAAATTCCCTCGTATCGTCGTTATTTGTCTTTAAAACGAAGGTTTATTTCAAAAAATATTGTGAAAGCTCACATCTCATACATATAATAAAGTTTTGTATTTACATGAAATCTCATAAGCAAAATTTTATCACTGGACACAAGTTCATCATACATATTTTCCTTCGTGTCATCGTTATTTGCCTTTAAAACGAAGGATTATTCCGATTTCATAAAAATTCACTTCTTTTACGATAAAACTGTGGCACACATGAAATCCCATACACTAAGTTTTATCACTGGACCTAGGTTCATATTAAAAAAAAATCTCTCCTAAATCAGGGATTATAGTTAGTTTTCAAAACTAACGATCGAACGAACATACGTTTTCAAAAACGAGGGTTTTTTCATAAAACTCACACTAATATACACACATGTATATAACTTCATCATGATCAAAGCATGAACAACTCATGAGGATCATAAACATCAGCAAAAAAATAAAAAATAAAAAATACACGTACCTGGTCGGCCGAAATTTGGCCGGCGGCGAACGGACGGCGACGCCGCCCGGCGGTCTTTTCTTGCTGCTGGCGTGAAGGCGCTGAGGTGGTGGAGAGCTGGTCGTGTGAGGAAAAAAACAAGAGGATTAATCCCTTTTATATCAATTTTATCTCCAAAACCTAATTTTCTAAGGATTTCCTTATTGGGCCCGACCCGCGAATCCTAACCGACCACGGACTCGTCCTCCAAACCAGCGGTCCAACACCAATATATGCTCATCAAACGATGCTCCAATCATAACATTGAAGCCTTCATCAAGTCATGGTTTGCTCAGGCTCTCTAAATCCGGTAACGTCTCAACTTACGACTAAGTTCAATTACTGGTATTATTATTTATGGCCGGAAAATCACCATTGAATGCTGACTGAGGAACACAACTTTCCTCAGTAAGCAGGGGACTTAATGTAGATGGTGGATTTTCTACAAAGGCTAAATTCGTAAACTCATAATTATAAGAAACTCTGATTCAGCAATCGGACGTGAGTATCGAGACACGAGTCTCTCATCGAATTCTCAACAGAGAGTACTTTCTCTCAGAGTACATGTAGATATGAAGTCTCACGACTGGAAAACGGCATATCTCATGAATACTGAATACTTTCAGTGATTATTTCTATATAGCATCACGTGATGGACTGCTCCTAGACAGCTTGCTCTGCTAGTATAGAGCGATAACGTCTTCAGGAACGAACAAGGAGTTTACCCTGACTATATAAAAGATATGACTTACCGACAAGCTCATATCGGGATGATTAATGCTCCTAGACATCTTGCTCTGCTAGTATAGAGCCACAAAGTTAATTATTCATAATTACAATCGCTCATATTCCATGGTCGAATCCACGACTGGTCCCATGGAATGACAATAACAATTGTTCTGATTCTATGATCGAATCCACGACTTGATCTCATAGAATAACAATAATTATATTATCTCATTACTCCGATTTCATGATCGAATCCACAACTGGTCTCATAAATGGTAATAGATAAACCTTAATTACTCCGATTCTATGGTCGAATCTACGATCCCATGGAATGGTAATGCTCACTTTATTATTCTGAATTCGTAGTCGAATCCTCAACTGATCCTATGAATTAATAATAAACATCTTATTACTCAGTTTTGTGAATTATTCTCCACTGAATTCCACAATTAGTAATAAATAATCAACAACCGGGCGTCTGAGCTACCTCTAAGTAAGCCCCGATTCAAATGATGAAGGTGTATTCAACAATGATACTCTAACAGTCACCGCAGGAACGAGTATTTCAAAAATACAACGAAACAATGAACCTATGCAAAATAGAGAAGAAAATAATAAATAATTAAAAATATTGACCAGGGTGCTGGGAGCACGGACACACGACCGACCGATCGACCGTGTCGTGGTCAATCCCACGCCAATTTTATATTTTTAATACATTTTTATTATTTTCCATGATTTGATGAAAATCCTCTCATTTTATCAAATCTCCTTCGTCTCGAGGAAACTCCTCGGTTTCATGGTACTTCCATAAATCCATAAAAAATAATATAAAATTAAGGAAAGGAGTGTGGGGCGTGACCATTGGCCAGCGGGCCATGCCTTGGTCCCAACCGGCCGCACACACACGGTTCCTTATTATTTTATTATTATTATTATTATTATTATTATTATTTCTCTAATTTCATGAAAAACTCCTTGATTTCATGGTATTTTTGCATAAATCGTCAAATAATAATAAAATAAATTATGAAAACTTGTGGGATCGGGTCTTGGCCGACCGTCCATGCCCTAGCCGGTCCCACACGCCCCTTTGTTTTATTATTTTATTATTAGTTTTCCTTGAATTCGTCAAATTCCTCGATTTCATGGTATTTCTCTCAAATTAGGTAAAATTCCCTCAAATCATCAAAAATACCTAAAAAATATTAAAAAATTATGAAAACTCGTGGGACCGGGCCCAAGCCGGCCGGTCATGCCTCCACGATCCAACACGCCCTTGTTTTCATTATTTTAATATTTTTTGCTTCCTTGAACTCATGAAAACTCCTTCAATTCATGGAAACTCCCTAAATTCATCAAATTTCTCAAAATTCATGAATTTTTCATAAAATCATTATAAAATTAGGGAAACTCGTGGGACCGGGCCCTAGCCGGCCGGCCATGTCTTCCACGGTCCCACACGCCCTTGTTTTATTATTTTAATATTTTTTGCTTCCTTGAACTCATGAAAACTCCTTCAATTCATGGAAACTCCCTAAATTCATCAAATTTCTCAAAATTCATGAATTTTTCATAAAATCATTATAAAATTAGGGAAACTCGTGGGACCGGGCCCTAGCAGGCCGGCCATGTCTTCCACGGTCCCACACGCCCTTGTTTTATTATTTTAATATTTTTTGCTTCCTTGAACTCATGAAAACTCCTTCAATTCATGGAAACTCCCTAAATTCATCAAATTTCTCAAAATTCATGAATTTTTCATAAAACCATCAAAATATTATAAAATTAAGGAAAAGGCACCACGGGACCGTGGTCACGACCGGCAGACCATGCCTTGACCACGGCAGTCCCACTCCTCCTCATTCCTTATTTTATAATTATTTTTTCATCATCTCATGGTGTTTTCCTCAGTTTCGTCGAAATCCTAATTTTGACATATTTTCTCGAATGGATGCTCAATTGCACGCCAGAAAATATCTCAGGACTGAGACGCGGATGCCATGGGGACACGAGCATGCTATCTTGACCGACCAAGATTGACTCTTTGGCTCACGGAAGCCAGTCCCATCAATTTTCACAGTTTTGACCTAATTTGCACAATTGCTCGTATTAGGTGCAAAACTCTCCCAAACACTTTGGATTTTCATGAAGTGATCGTCAGGCGGTCACGGGACAACCCAGGGACGGTTTCATGACTCCATGGTCGGTCCCTCGCCTCGTCATAATTAATTAGGTTTTCTCACCTAAGGCTCAGACGAGTATTTTCGAATAAATGATTAAGCCAGCATTTAATCATTCTTTCACCAACAAATCTTCAACTCTTCAGGAGTTATTCGTATTTGCTCACGTGAGCATATGGACACTACATGGTTGATCCACGGTCCCATGTAGTCGCTCCCTTCTTCGTCCCATGGTTTAAATTCTGACGAACCATGAATTGATCATCAATTGATCAAATTAGGGGTTTCTGAATCCAAGGATCATCATTCCAGATTCTAAGCTTAATAATTTTATGACGACCTCATGGTCATTAATTTTATTAATTATGCTCGGTTCAAAGACCAGTATTCTAATTAATATTTTTGGTACGCTGCCAATAATCCATCAGACGAGCAACACATGCTCAGACGATCAAATATTCAACAATTCATCACATGAGAACCACTTGCTCAGATGATAAATATTTGTTCAGACCAAGGAATATTGGTTCAACAATCAATATTCAACGATCCACCGAATGAGCAATACTTGCTCACGTCATCGTAAGAACTATACCTCTGTCTCATGACATGTTTAATTCACGAGTTTCAGAACATCATGTTCAACTCAGCAACTACATGGACTCATCGTCCCATCAAACCACGAGACGTTAATCGTGTCACTTGGGGGGATATCACTTAGGGTTTTGGTCTGACGGTCTACGGCACGTGTGTTCAAACACAGGATGGAATGTGAGCAAGTCGTGCAATCAGTTAAAGGAATTCACGAGGTAGTGGGTGGAAAATCGACCAAGTCTCCACACGTTGAGCAAATGGTTTCAAACACGATCTCCACTTCCCCACTCCTTGATTTCATCAACTGTCACACTTCATGGAATCATGGTGTCTACAATTCCAGCAATATAAATAAGTCTCTGAATCATGATTGAATCATCATCAGTATCATCAATCTCACGTCAAACTGACAACACGAGATCATCAACTCATCAATTGAGCAACTACTCTCAATTGAGCAATTTCAATCACTCAGAGCTTATCGTATTCAGAATTCACACACACACAATCTTTGATTACCATTGATTCCACACATTTCTCAGCTTCCCTCTTACAGATCAACCCATCTCTCTCTTGTGACCGAATTTACTCTGGAACGGTCATTGTCTTGATTTAGGCCGGAGTACTACAAATTGATCTCTCGAATCTAAAGCATACCCTTTGCAGCGGTGCATCTGTGTGAGGTTTAACATTTCGCTCGGTTTGAGGAGTCTCCTCCATACGGTCGTCTCCTCAATTCCTTAAAAACCAGCAAATCGTTTTTCCCCATCTAAAACAAGGTCAGTATAGTAAAATTAGTAATTGTAAAACTAATTTTAGGTTTCTAATATAGGGTATCTTAATGGTGGGCTCCTAATATAAAAAATTTCAAAGTTGGGCTAGCCATATTTACACGTTCGATAACATTATTCTATATACACGTTCTATAACATTATTCTTAAATATAATTGTACTACTCCTATTATGACATGGTTAAGACTTGCTCGGCATATAGTTGGTCTATGTTTTACGATTCCCAAGTAAAATATTTAAAATCGTCATTGTTTGTGAAGACATAAAAGGCGGAAAACAACCTTATATAGCACTTACACAATTTTTCAAGGGGAAAAAACGGTTCAGTCCAAAACCGCCCCAAAAGAAACAGATTAGTCCAGACCTAGTTGACTAGGTACAATTTAATCCAAGAATTGTATAAAGTCTATGATACCCCTCGCACGCTTTTATTAAAGCACACGTGCAATGAAATGATTCAGTTTTCTAACTGCAACAATTAACGTGGGTGCGACACGTTAGCATTCATTAAAAACTGATTAAAACCGGCGTAACGGAAAAATCTTTAACTGCACCATTTTTGGTTTATCAGAAACTTCATAAGAAAAAAAAATTCAGAAGAAATTTTGCGTCCAAACCCTAGAAAAATTACAGACTAAAACCCTAATCAAAACAACTAGAATGTTAAACAATCTGAAAAATAATGTCGAAAGGCAACAAAGTAGTTTCAAAGACAAACACACCAACAGTTGAATTTTCAACATCAACAAAAGAAGAAACAGAAGAAGAAAATCCAACAGTTGAAGCAGCAGAAATCCAGAAATCAACTTCACCAACAACGAGATCGAAGTCAGCATTGAAGGATTCAAAAGAAATTTCATCCCCAACTGCAGAAGAAATTCGAAAATCAACAGGTCCAAAAACTAGATCTAAGAGAGGATTAGAAATTTCAACATCAAAACCAGTAGCAGAAACTTCAAGAACATTACCAGTTAAGAAGAAATCAAAGAAAATAAAGCCTTCAAAATCAATTTCAGTACCAGAAACATCACCAGATAAGAAGAAATCAAAGACTTCAAAGGCTTCAACAATTGTTAACATAAAAAAAAAGTAACAATTCAAGTCCAGTTCTGTCTGTTTTTGAGTAATTTTTATGATATTTCTTGTATATGTGTACAGATATGTACACCGCCATGTTGTTGCAGAGTTTCATGTCCAGTTTTGCATATTTTTGAGCAATTTTATGAGTTTTGTTGTTGGTGTGTACAGATTTTTACACCGCCATGTTTTTGTACTGTTTCATGTCCAGTTCTGTGTGTTTCAGACCAATTTTTGTAAGAATTGTTGTTTGTGTGTAAATATTGGTACACCACCATGCTGTTGCAGTGCTTCATTTCATGTTCTGTGTGTTTTAGACCAATTTTTGTAAGATTTGTTGTTTGTGTGTAAATACCGGTACACCATCATGCTGTTGCAGTACTTCATTTCATGTTATGTCTGTTTTTTAGCGATTTTTGTAAGAATTGTTGTTTGTGTGTAAATACTAGTACACCGCCATGCTGTTGCAGTGCTTCATGGCATGTTAAATGTGATATTATGGTTAATGGCATGTTAAACAGTACCCAAATCTAAGTGTTAGTGATGTTATGGTTAATAGCATATTCAATGCGATTCATGGCATGTTATGTGTTTTTTACTCATATCTTTCCTAGTGTACCCACTATCTGTATCAGTGTACTGGTTTGTACTCACTATCTGTACTAGTGAACTGGTTTGTACACCAGCATTTTTGAATGTTCTGTCTGTTTTTTTACTCACTATCTGTACCAGTGTACTGGTTTGTATACCATCATTTTTGTATCAGTATCATGTGCTATGCTTCTCTTTTCTTATTCACATTTGTCTATTTTCGTAGATACAAACAAATCTTATGGATCAGGTTTTAATGCAATCAACGAGTTTGTGAACAAGAACTTTGAAAAGGAGTAAAAAGAGACGTGACAAAGTATGGTTCACAGAATTTCAGTTAGAGAAACAAAAGGAGAGCCCTTTTTGGCCTGTAGTAGATGTCTTTGTTAACAAGAAAGCTGAAAAGAAGGAGGAGGAAAACTCAGAAAAGAAACAGGAGAAGAAGAGAGATCTGTGGTTCAAGAGTCTAGAATCAATCTTGAAGATTGTGAACCAGTTCCGCCATGATCATTCAGGAAAAAATGTCTTTGTTTTCAATACTTCCGAGGAGAAAAAGTTTGTGGAAGTAGAGAGTATGCCAGAAGATTTGTTCTTCATTTTTGAATTACAAATGGTGGGATCAGAACCTTTTGAAGGAGAATGCACCAAAACTAGAGTTGAGCAGAGATTCGGTTCACTAATAAACCGATTGAAACTGAAGGAAAAATATAAGTTGGGGAAACTAGATGTTGAGAATGAAATCTTTCGTATAATGAAGTTAAAACCAAAGTTGGATATCGAGATTGAGAGGAATGCTGAGGACTTGGTAGTGTTGTTTGCGATGTATCTGTACATCACTGTTTTTTTTACCACAACAAATGGAAGCGGGATTACCAAGAGCAAATTTGCTCCCTACTTTGAATCGTTCGAAAGAATGAAAAAAACCAACTGGCCAGTGCATATATATAAATATTTAATGGATAGCATAAGGAAAAATGTTGAGGAACCACTTAAAGTTAATGGTTGTATGGTTTACCTATTGGTGAGTTTACATGTGTACATTGTTTTACACAAGTTTTAAGTTGTACCAATTTACATGCTTTTGTTCACTGTATTTTTTGGGTCCTAACATTTCTAACTCTTTTACCTGTTTGTCAATGCAATATTGGTTTACTGAACACAACAACAGCATGACGCCAAGAAATGAACAAGGTTTTCCTAGGTTTCTAAGGTGGGTGATAAGTGACATCAGCAATACAATAGAGAAAGACATTAATGAAGCTATGAAAAAGGTAACTCGATAACTTTCTTACGATAGTGATTTCTTCCTAGATGTGTACATTAGATATACACCTTGATAAGGTTTACAAAACGGTGACAAAATTTTGTCATGTGTACAACAATATACACCTGTAACATAGATGTAAAAAGATGTACACATGTTATCCATGTTGATACTTTGGCATGTTTTCAGATGCAACCTGGACGGGTAAAACCTTGGAGTGATGAGCAGCAACAAGTTATGGAAGAGTACAGGAAGAACATGCAACAACATAGCACAGATGCACTGAAGGAAAAGTTGTACGAAGCACAACAGCAAAGAGATAAAGCATTGGAAGAGCTTTCAGACTTGCAGGTTAAACATCAAAAGCTTGTTAGCTTCATTGAAGAAAAAGCCAAGAAAATTTATGAAGCTGATCTGAGGAATGTGCAAAATGATAAGGATGTTGTTGATTTATTTGTTGAAACCTTGCAAGAAATCATTTCATTAAACAAATAATTACAAAGTGAGGATGAGCGTGATGATGATGAGCATGAGGAGGAGCAAGGTGAGAAAGATGAGACAAGTGACAAAGTTGGTGATGATTAGCAGGATGAGGAGGAGGGTGGTGGCAAAGGTGGTGATATTCATGATGATGATCTGCAAGGTGGTAAAGGTGGTGATATGCGCGGTGATGACACTGACAAAGAGGGTAGCAAAGGTAGTGATGACGAGGGTGGCAAATCTGAAGAGCGAAGGTATAAAATCACTCTTATTAAATGTGGCAGTCATTTATTTTTATGTGTGTAGATAGTTGTACACCAGTATGCTATAACTCATACCCTTTCTATAAACTTGAATCTTTTAGCACTCATCTATCAAAGACAAATGAAGAGAAGGATGGCAAAGATGGAACAAGGCAAGGTGTTGAATCTGAAACTTCTAAGAAGCCTAGGTATAAAATGATCTTATTTCTTTTCATTTTCTGTATATGTGTACCAAGGTGTAAACCTAACAAAAAATGCATTTTTCAGAACTTCTCTGCCAGAGACAGCTGCATACCAGGATGCCACTGAAATAGCTGAAATTGATGAGGCTACTATAATCGCAGCTGAAGCAATATCTCAGCTGGACCCTAAAGGCATGTTGCCAGTTGAAGAAGATCTGCTTTTACTCACACAGGGAGAAGATCAGCAGAATGATCCGTATGCATCAATTGAGGACCTCCTAGACAACTTGTCTGAAAGTGTTTTCATACATCTTGAAAAAGGTTGTTACAGAATGGCAACATCTGACATGAAGGAAAAGATGGCAACCGTGATCCAAGAATGTCCAAGCTTTCAGTTGTTGAGCCAAGAAGATCCTCAAGAAGAGTCGTCGCAAAGATCATTATCCAATGATGATGTACGAGAAAGGATCGTTGCTGAAGCAGTGCAGTTCATCCAACAACATGGAGATGCATTTTTTAGCAGTCAAGAAGTAGAAAAGCAGAAGACACCACCAGCAAAGACAAGAGCTGGGAAGATGAAGGAAGCAGAGATGTTGAAGACAATAGCTGCTGGCAGGGTGTCCAAGACACCACCAAAGAGAAATGCAAAGAAAAAACTTCCTACTGATTTCACTACCGAGGGTAAAAACAGACAAGTTAGGAAGAAAGTGGATCAAAAATTCAAGGGGGTCCAAAAAGAGGAAGAACAACAACTGTATCATGCACCTAAAAGGAGAAAGGACAATGAGTATCATCCTTATCGCCCACTGCTAGATATCTGTCAATCATCACTTTACCATGCCATGGACCCAGGACATGACAAAAAAAGGGTACAAAAATTCTTTGACTATGCAAGCCTGACGCAAGTTCACAAAACAATACCTCGCACTATATGAATGATTGAATCTTATTGAAAAAAAGTTATGTGCACCACTATGTACACCATGTTAACATTTTCTTTATGATTCCGCAGCTCTGTAGCTTGGGAACTAACAAGGCTCGAAGATCCGAGAGTCAGGGAAGATGTTATGATTGTGGGAAAAGTACTTGCTGAACTGATGTTCAACAAGTATCTAGATCAATAGGTATTGCAGTTCTACATCCACCGACGTTGCAATGCAATGGTCAGAGACATCATCCGTCATCCTGATGTTCAGAAGTACATGAGATGCGAAATTATGAGTCCTACTGCATGTGTAAGTTTCTCAAAAAACAAATAAAAAATGTCATATATAGATAATTTAATGATGTGTACATACGAGTACACCTGATTGACATAGATATCCACCAGTATGTCTTTGTAGATTTCTTTAGGAGTGGACATAGATATACACCAGTATGCCATATGATTGACGAATGCTATGTTAAGTGTTTGCATGAATGCTTGATTGTTAGATTTTATATAGGTCTGATTTAGGTATACCTAATTAATTTTATTTTCCAACAAATTATTGATTTCAGTACTATGTGAAGAACAACAACATCAGCGAGGTACAAAGGCTTGTGGTAGATTTCATACGGGACATGCCTGACAATCTGGAAGTTCTTCTAATCCCCCTCAATCACTCTACAGTACAATTGGAAGTAGGACTTCATTGGTCGCTTTTGAAGTTTGATTTCATAGCTGAAGAGTGGAAGTGGTACAACTCGGTGCACTCAAATGAGGACTATAAAAAAGATGCACAACAACTGGCAAATGTGGTGCAGTTGGAACTCAACAAGAAGAGCGCTAAATGGTGATGCACCTATAGAACCACAGGAAATAAACATCATGCAATGCCCTACACAAGGAGTCAATCCAGATTGCCTCATATACACTTGTTACTTTTTGAAACGAGGTATGAAGAAGAGAAAGAGTATGGAAAGAGATCAGCAGAGGGCCGAAAAAATTTGTCAGGATATGAGAGCGAAATTGGTGGCAAAGATGCTGAAAAAAGTTGGAGTGTTTGAAAAGGTGTGGGATGTAGCAACGGATGAAGAGCACAAGCAGTGACACCTGAGTATGCAAAAGAATCTGTTGAGGAAGAAGAAGAGTCTTTTCTAAAAGTTTTCTATCTTTCAGACAACTCTTCAAATTTCAGTTTTTATTACTTTGTTTATGACTTGTCACTTTGTTTATGACTTATCTCTTTTCAAATTTCAGTTTTTATCAATTTGTTTATGACTTATCACTACTATAAAAACCTTGAATTAATATATTTTTATTAGTTTCAATATTAATGTTACAAGTTTTTGACTTATCTCATTCACCAGGTTTTGAAATATTAAGGTGTACTTGATTGTGCACAGTTACTGACAGAGTAGAAAATGTTTGGAAGGTGTACATAATGGTACACATGTACTGACAGATTTTTATACTTGATCAAAAGTATAAAAATTGAAAATGTTTAGAAGGTGTACATAATGGTACACAGTTACTGACAGAGCATAAAATGTTTAGAAGGTGTACATAATGGTTCTAAATAGCAAAAGTAATTACTAATTATACATATCTGAAAACATATAATACTACTAAGCAAAAATAGACTAGAAGCATCCATTGTACACCAAGGTGTACATATAGGTACACCTGTAAAAAAGACAGGTAAGAAAAACTGAAGTTTACAGGAAGGTGTACATAATGGTACACATGTCCTGGCACTAATTATCCACGCCAAAAGAAAATTGAAAAGACATTACCAAAAGTCATAGAATCTTTTGAACAAATGAAACATAGTAAAAATCATCAAATCATGGGGCAGATAGTTCTGTTGTGGTGACCAAGAGTGAAGCACTTTGTGCACATCATAGCCCTATTTTGCTTCTCATATGCATTCTTGATGCGATGTGTTCTTCGTCTACCCGGTGGAGGAACAGGAATAGGAACAATAACCCTATCACTAGGATCATAAGACTTCGGCTTGTCATAATTGGGGATTGGCAAGATGATGTGCTGGTATGTCCTGTTGTACCATTCGGTGGTGAAGTATGGCTCAACAAATGAATAGATGTCTTCTCTCGTACCTTGAACGGCAGCACAAGTATGGGCACAAGGAAAACCATTAACTCGCCATCTGTGACATGTACAAGTTTTCTGCAATAGATCTACAGAATGAGTCCGGGGAGACCCGACTTCATACAATCTTTCCATAGACTGAACAACAGTCCAAGTACGACCAATGTCAATGTTTTCCTTTAGTAAAGCCACATATTCAGGAGTGAGCCTAGTGTTGAAAGTTTCTAGACCGTAGTATCCTTCTCTCAGACATCTTCTCCATAACCTTCAAACTAACATAATAAAAACACAAAACATAAAATCAAAACACATGATCCAAAAAGGAATACAGATGAAACATGTGTACAACAATGTACACATTAAGGAAGTCCATGTGTACAACAATGTACGCACAGTTGCAGATTCACAGATAAAAACATGAGTACAAGTATCTACAGATCAAAGCAAATCCATGTATGCAAACAATGTAGACAGACTTACATAAATAAAAAAACTAAACATAAAACTCACCGCATCGCATCGAGAAGAATAAAAGCAGGCAACTTTTTGAAAGGAAGAACCCAGTTGTTGAAGGACTCAGCAAGAGTTGAAGAGTGAGCACCATATCTGCATACAGGGAAAAATGCATTTGCCCATTTCTCCTTTGGAATAGTCCTGATATAGTTAGAAACATGCCCACATCCAATTGCATGCATGCCCCGCAAATCTTCTTCAAAGTTCGTTGGTGTGTAAGAGTACGCAGCTTTGTAAAACAAATCAAGAACGGGCTTCGAATTCGCATCACCTGATCCAATTGGGAGATTGCATTTGATGTGGTAAAAGAAATAACTGTGATGTGAATTAGGAAAATATTTTGGAATGCCCTGCAAAAGTCCTTCTCCACGATCACTAAGGAAAACAATCGGACGACCATCGACAAGTTTTTGAAGATTCTCCAGAAACCAAAACCAATTATCTTTGTTTCAGAAGAAACAATAGCAAAAGAAAATGGGTAAAACTCATTGTTTCCGTTGATACATGTTGCAGCCATCAGAGTACCCCTGTGTCTACCAGTAAGGAAAGTAGCGTCCAAGTAAATCATGGGCCTGAGATACCTATAGTTATGCTTGCAAACACCGTAACAAACGAATATCCTCTGAAATCTATTGGTTCCATCCTCAACTTAAAAACCTCACATAGCTATCGGGATTAGTTTCTTCAATTGCTTTGACATACCAAGTAAAATCACTATACGGCTTCTCATCATCGCCATACTGTTCTTCAAATACAGCTTCTTTCCCTCTACGGGCATGGTGATACTTAATATTGGACCCATAAGTTTTCTTGAAAAGTGAAATGATCTATCTTGGTTTTAAGCTAGGATCACCCTGTATATTGTCAGCGATCAAATGCTTGACTAACTTGGTTGTCACCACAGGACTCTTCAACCTCAAACCAACACCACAACTACAAAAAAAAAAAAAAAAAACTGGAATAAGTAATGTGCACCACAATTTACACCTAATAAAGATCTCAAAACCAACACTATGAACATACACACAAACCAAGCAAGAACATGTATTTTAAGAGTACAACAAGTACAGTGCACCCCAATGTACACCTAAAACAAATCTACATATATGAGATGCACAACTATGTCCACCACTATGGACATAAAAACAAAAAGCCTAAACATAAGTAATGTGGACTAATATGAAAACCACTAACCTGTGAGCGTTAGAATCTTTCAGCACGAACAGAGAAGTATCACCATTCACAGGCCCAAAGTGAATCCTCCAAGCACAACCATCTTCTTCGCATTTTGTAGTAAAACGAGTTGTGTCATTTTTAAGAATAACAATCTTGTGACCAGTATCCATATTGTACTTATCGAGAGCAATCCTAACAGCTTTAACATCACCCATGAATTCTCTACCAATCTCGTCAAATACATAATTCCATTCATCGATAATAAGAAGCTTCCCCTTGTCTGCATCATGATCTAACACCCTTACCATCTTAGGACTTTCAGTTTCACAAGCAGACTTAGAACAAGAACCATAACTACTACTGCAACCAGAACTTCTGCTACAACCAGATTTAGAACGAGAAGTATGATTCGGAATCATACCCACACGCAAATACACATCTTCATTGTCAATAAGAATCATGAAACCAATTAAGCTTTGTAGTTGTACATCACCTGTCACAAAAACTACTTGAGCATTGTCCATATAGCTGAAACATATACTCCCATAGGACAAAGACCTCCACTGCTTGCATGCTAAATGCTTCAATTCTTCTACGGTTATTTTAGTATTAACAAGAAAAACCGCAGAATACTCACCATGATTCAAAACAACATTGATAAACTTGTCAGGATTATTTGGTATCCCTACATATTACAAAAGAAATGATTAAAATCATCTGAAGCTTCAATTTCATACAACCTAAAAAGTAAACAGTGTACATGAAAGTACACATTTAATCAAAGCCAAAAACATCAAGTAACAGTAAACCTAGATAAAAATACTCCATCAATTAAGCTCCAGAATGTTACTGGAACACATAATTGAATAAAATAGAAGACTAGGATCTAGTATCAGTTCGATTTCATATCATGCATCATAAAACTAAAAAATCAACATCAAACAACAGTAAAAAAAAATCGAATTTATCTAGTATTAACAGTAAATCATCATCATCACGAGAATCAAAAGCTAGTATATAACAAAATATCAACTCACGATCATACGAATTGATATCATCAACTCATAAAATCAGAAAAACTGAAAATTAGATTAAATTACAACCAAAAGAAAACTAACCTGAGGCTGAACTCTGCTCCATTAGCAATCAAATCCAACCTAAGCTCCCAGAATCTGTTAAATCACCTCCGAATTAAAACCCGGAACGATCAATCTCTCACTCTGTGGTTTCTTCAAATCTGAGATTAAGAATTTTCGAGTCTAGAACACACTCGAACGTAACCTGAGTTGAGATATGATGAAGAAACGATCAAATCCTCTCTGAAACTGTTAAATCGCCTCCCAAATCATCTCAGAGCTGCATCCTGTTTTGAATTCAAGTTTCAGATCCAAAAATTTCGATTTCAAAATCAGGCTTTATATAACAGGAATCGTTCAAGGGTAATTATGGTATATGGGAAAGTCGCAAAATCGGGACTCGTCCGTGGTTTTGGACTAACTCGTCCATGTTTGGACTAATCTGTTTTGGACGGGGTTTTTTTGGACTAAACTGTACTGGGCTTCAGATGGATGGACTAAAGCGTCCAAAGCCCAGTAATTTTGGGACCAAACGTCAATTTCTACTTTTTCAAGGGATGATTTGCGTAGCCACATGAATCCTCGTTATACAGCACATGACTAGGTTGGTTGTATTCAAATTAACTACGCATGATCGGATAGTTGACCACATTTACATTTTGGTTATATTCAAATTAACTACGCATGATCGGATAGTTGACCACATTTACATTTTACCTGCCTAGCCGAATTTATTACGCGAATATTTACACTTTTTCCGCTAGCACACCGCCTACCGGTTGAAAATTTAGCTCTCATACTTGTGAGATGCTAAGAATCGTCCAGCTCTGCCACCACCACGGTGGGACTACCCTCGAAACATTATCCATCCACTATATTTATAGACCTCCGTACATAGCCTACCCCTCAAATATCTAGTCTCGAAGTTAGATCACACAGATTAAATATTCTAATCGTTAAGTTCAACCCTCTTTCCGTTTCCAACCCAATACAAGAATCAGCTTTTCGAAGATGACGCAAGCAATGACATATCATTCACTAAAAGTTCCGGAACTCGAAATTTCACTATAAAAGGTGGTTCACTCACACACTACAGAATCATAATTTCCTTCTTTACTTCCTTGAATCTGTTTTCTCTTCTTACATTTTTGAGCTTACACTACCAGTTTTCGAAAACAGAGTTTGTACTGTTAAGAATGGCAGATGAAGTAGCCCTCTTGAGTTTCTGGCCAAGTATGTTTGGAAACAGAGTTAAGATAGCTTTAGCTCTTAAAGGTGTCGAGTATGAATTCAAAGAAGAAATCCTCAGAGACAAAAGTCCATTGCTTTTGGAGATGAATTGTTAAAACTTTGGTAAATTCCTTTCTTAATTTTATTCATAGTAGTTCTATAGATATTTATACATGACCGATAACTTGAGACTCAAAACTTTCCTAAGACACGGATTTGAGACTTTCCTTATAAGTCTCAAAATCATGACTTACATGGACAATCCTTTCCTAGTATATGACCACACTTTCCTAAAATATCACTTACCTTATCAGTCTCACATTAATGACTTACATGGACAATACTTTCCATAGACTGACCACTACGGTCTTGGAAAGTATTACACTTTCCTTAATACCCCCCCTCAAGACGGATCATGCAGGTCACAAATGCCCATCTTGGACAAAAGACCTTGAAACTGAACTCGTCCTAATGATTTGGTGAAGATATCCTCCAACTGCAACCCCGTAGGCGTATAAGAGGGAGAAATAATTTTCTGTACTATCGCATCCCTAATGAGATGACAATCCACTTCTATATGTTTAGTTCTTTCGTGAAAAACGGGATTCTGAGCAATATACAATGCCGACTGACTATCACAAAGAAGACTCATTCCATGTGTATGACAAACTCCCAAATCACCTAGTAATTGCTTCAACCACTTCAATTCACAAGTAGCTGCAGCCATAGATCTGTATTCTGCTTCAGCTGAACTCCAAGAAACTGTGTACTGCTTTTTGATCTTCCAAGACACTGGTGAATCTCCAAGAAGCACAAACCATCCTGTCAATGATCGTCTAGTCAAAGGACAGCTTTCCCAATATGAATCACACCATCCTTTTAAACTTAGACTACTATCAGAGCGCAACAAAATTCCTTGCCCAGGATTCTTTTTCAAATATCTAACTACCCAAAGTGCAGCTTCCCAATGTTCTTGTCTTGGATGCTGCATAAACTGTGACAAAATATGCACAGAATAAGCTAGATCTGGTCTAGTCACAGCCAGATAAATCAATCTTCCAATCAGTCGTCGATACCTTTCTGCATCAATCAGAAACGGCCCTGTTGCCAAAGCTAGACGATGATTAGTTTCCATTGGAAACTCTGCTGGTTTTGCTCCCAATAACCCCGTCTCCATAATAATGTCCAATGCATATTTCCGTTGACAAACATAAATGCCTTGCTTACTGCGAGCTATCTCCAAGCCCAGAAAATATTTTAATTTTCCCAAATCTTTCATCTTGAAACACTGTCCCAAATATGTTTTAAATTTATTTAACTCCACTATATTATCTCCTGCAACAATCAAATCATCCACATACACCAAAACATTAAGCTGCATCTTTCCTTTGATCATAGTGAAGAGAGAATAGTCTGAATAAGATTGCCGAAAACCATAATTCTTCAAAGCTGTTGATAGTTTTGCGAACCAACAACGTGGAGCCTGTTTCAAACCATACAATGATTTCTTCATTCTACATACCATATTAGGATTACCTCTCGCAAATCCAGGTGGTATTTTCATATACACCTCTTCCTCCAAATCTCCATGTAGAAATGCATTGTGCACATCCATCTGATGTACTTCCCAATTTTTAACAGCTGCAACAGCTAGAAAAGTGCGCACTGTTGTCATTTTTGCTACAGGTGCAAAGGTCTCTTTGTAATCTAAGCCTTCCACCTGATGATTTCCAAAGATCACCAATCTTGCTTTTAAACGAACCAAATTCCCATTTTCATCATACTTTTCTGTATATATCCATTTACTTCCTAGTGCTCTCTTGCCCTCCGGTAATTCTTGCAAAACCCAGGTATCTTGTTCTTCTAGTGCTCGTATTTCTTCCTCCATGGCTTTCCTCCATCCTGGATGTTTCATTGCTTCTTTAAAGTTGCGAGGTGCAGAACTCGCAGTTATAGCTGCAAGAAATTTCTTATACGGTCTAGAAAATTTATCACAACTAACATAATATGTCAAAGGATACGGTGTACCTGAGGAGGATGATTGTGATGAATGAAGATGAGATGGACTGTTTTCTCGAGTGGTGTGCGTCACAAATCCCTTAAGCCTACTCGATGGAATTTTCGTACGCTTTCCTTTACCCATATCACCTTCTACTACAACATCATTGCCCGGACTCATAATGTCAGATCTCTCTTGAAATGCTACACGTTCTTCTTCCGTTGCAGTCACATCTTGAACTGCTACACCTTCTCCTTGTGTCACAGTTACGCCCGGTATGCCTACAGCGTCTCCTGCTGTCGCAGTTACGCCTGGTACTGCCACACTTTCTCCTGTTGTCGCTGTTACGTCTTCATCATCACTCCAGTCAAACGCTGGATTCATCTGATCAGTCTCAGCTGATACACCAGTCACCTCGGTCTCAAAATCATGACCAGGCTGAACACTCTCGTTGCGAGTCGAAACTGTTGGTTGCTGTAACACAGATGTTTCATTCTTATATGGGAAACTATTCTCACAAAACTGGACGTCGCTTGACACAAGAAATTTTCTTTCATCCAAGTCATATACTTGCCATGCCTTTTTACCAAACGGATATCCAAGAAAAACACACCTCCTTCCTCTACTTGCAAATTTATCACCTTTATTACTTTGATCATGCACATAACACAGGCATCCAAACACTTTCAACTGATTATACGGAGGTTGCTTTCCAAACAATATTTCATACGGCGTTTTATTTTCCAGAATAGGTGTAGGAGTACGATTAATCAAATACGCAGCTGTCAATGCGCATTCTCCCCAAAACCGTATTGGCAAGTTGGCTTGAAATCTCAAAGCCCTTGCCACATTCAATATATGTTGATGCTTTCTCTCCACTCTTCCATTTTGTTGCGGAGTGCCTACACACGATGTTTCAAAAACTATCCCATTAGTCTTAAAATATCCACGTAATGAATTAAACTCGGTACCATTATCACTTCTAACAACTTTGATATCTTTATCAAATTGTCGTTTCACAAGAGCAATGAAATCAAGAAACGTTCGTTCAACTGCCGTTTTATTTGGAAGTAAATGAATCCACACACCTCTTGAAAAATCATCTACTATTGTTAAAAAATATTGTGCTCCACAAGACGATGTAGCCCTATAAGGACCCCATAAATCTATATGAATCAACTCAAAAATACAACTGGATTTACTTAGACTACTAGTAAAGCTACTCCTATGTTGTTTCGCTCTTGGGTAAATATCACAAACTTCATTATGCTTCTTCAATCTACTCACACCCGGCAACCTTTGCAATACTTTTTCTGATGGATGTCCCATTCGTCGATGCCACAGCTCGTATGATTCTCCACTGACTGCCATAACTTCAACTCGAGGCACACCACAGAAAATATACAGTCCACCTTGTCGTTCACCCATTCCAATCACCTTCCTCGTCAACCGGTCCTGTATAAGACATAAACTGTTAGTACATTGTACCGTACACATTAATTCATCAATAAGTTGTGTGACTGAAATTAGGTTACAAGTTATTTGAGGCACATAAAGCACATTATTAAGTCTCAAACCGCCCTGCAGAATAATAGTCCCTATTTTCTCAGATTGTGCATATTTTCCATCTGGGAGTCCAACAGTACACTCCACAATATCTTTCACATCAATCATGTCATCTCTTCTACCCGTGACATGATTTGTAGCTCCCGTGTCAATAATCCAATTCGGTTTAGTTTGCTTACCTTGAAGTTGGGACGTATTTTTCTTTGCATTCAAAAACTCAAGCACCTGTCTGAGTTGTGTTGCGGTTACTCCCATCAAATCTGAGCCGTCTGAGGAATATGGACCATTTGACTGCTTTGTCTCTGATATATTTAGATTATGTGCTCGAACCTGATTGCCCGTTCCTTGTCCTCTACCACCTCTTCCATTCGCAAATCCTAGGTGATATACTGGATTCTTCTTTTGCGTATCATAATCTATATTCTTGTCTTTGCTTGATTCTCCATCTCCACCCATTCTCAACGATTTTTTTTTTTTTTTTTTTTTTCAGTTTTCAACCGGCTCGTGATGCCATGTTAAAACTTTGGTAAATTCCTTTCTTAATTTTATTCATAGTAGTTCTATAGATATTTATACATGACCGATAACTTGAGACTCAAAACTTTCCTAAGACACGGATTTGAGACTTTCCTTATAAGTCTCAAAATCATGACTTACATGGACAATCCTTTCCTAGTATATGACCACACTTTCCTAAAATATCACTTACCTTATCAGTCTCACATTAATGACTTACATGGACAATACTTTCCATAGACTGACCACTACGGTCTTGGAAAGTATTACACTTTCCTTAATATGAATCCAATCAATAAGAAAATCCCTGTTTTGGTACATAACGGGAAACCCATTTGTGAATCACTTTTAATCGTTGAATACATTGATGAAGTCTGGAATCACAAGTCTCCGTTGCTACCTACTGATCCTTATCAGAAATCTCAAGCTAAATTCTGGGCCGACTACATTGACAAGAAGGTAAAGATTCTTTTTATTCATCTATTTCATTTCGTGCGCTGTTTTCGTCTGCGTTTTTCTAATTAGATTCTCATTTGACAGTTTGCTGCAACTGGGAAAGAGATATGGAGTACCAATGGAGAAGAACAAGAGAATGCTAAGAAGAATCTCATCGAGATTTTGAAGGTTTTGGAAGGAGAGCTCGGGGAGAAACCATACTTTGGTGGTGATCAGTTTGGGTTTGTGGATGTGGCTCTCATTCCTTTCTATAGCTGGTTTTACGCATACGAGACTTTTGGAAATTTCAGCATAGAAGAAGATTGTTCAAAGATTGTGTCCTGGGCAAACAAGTGCATGGAGATTGAGAGCGTTGCACAGTCACTCCCTGATCCGAAAAAGGTTTATGAATTTGTTTCGGTAATCAAAGGGTGGCTCGGAATTAAATAGGTTTTGATTGAACACTACTTGCAAGTTTGATGTCTCTACATCTGTCTGGCTTAAGGAGATGCATAATAGTAGTATTGTGTTCTTGGAGACAAATAAAGTAATGTTGCTATCTCTTTTATTTTTAAGGTGTGCGTTTTCAAATGTAATGGACTATGGACTTTGGTCGAGAGGGAAAAGTCTTGAGTTGTCTGTTTGGATTTGTTGAGTTTATTCTGGCAAATAAAATTCACCATCACACTATCTATTAACCAAATAACAATATTATGCCAAACCTCTCCCGGTATGGCTTAAAATCGACTCGACTCTTGGAGAACATATCTGCAAGGGAAGTATTCCGTGGAAGGAAAATGCACTACTCAACCATAAGTTGTTCACGCCGTTCGTTCATCGGAATGGCACAACAATGATGACCCTTTTCGTCATTGTGCTGTTACACCAAAAGTTTGGATGATTTGGTTATTTTATGGCAGGGATCGGGCCTTTTCGTCTTCGACGAGGATTGTCATGAACAGTTTGAATTAAAATTTCAATGATCGATGATGCAAGCAGTGACAAAACCATCATTGTCCGGCCAAAGACCTTACGAAATTTACAACCAAAAGCAAGTCAACGAAGAGTCAAAAAGATGCAGTATTCTGATGGGCTTTTACACCAACTTGAGAAAATTGTGTAACAAACTTGCAAATGCACAAATTAATGGTATCCGGCTATCAGCACAGGATTAAAATAAGATTTTTAGGGAAAGCTGATTTGTTTAGGGGAAAACACTTTAAGGGGAAAGCCAGTATTATTCAGACGTTTATAGGGGGAAAGATGTACTAATATTGACTATTACAACTTATTTAGTAGTACCAGTTTACCCCTTTGAGCAAACCCATATCTAACTGACCATGAGCTCAACTGTAACAACCGATGATAAAAGCGTTTTTTCACCTAAAGATAAAAGAAGTCACAAGTTGTTGTTTTTTGGTCGAGGAACGTATATTAAAGTTTAGGTTTGAAGAAAACTTTAGTTTTTGGAGCTTCATTCGTATGTATGTGAATTTGTGTATGTACGCACGATTGGTGTTTGATAAAAACAGCTCACAAATGAATCTTATACTTTGTATCCGTACTCCAAATCTTGATTAGACGCACCAGTCATAATATGCTGCATGGTCTCTCCTGCCTTCATAGCTGCACATTCAATAGTTTCAGAAATGCAAAGCCTTTGCACGGCGTTGTAATCCCTGAATCAATTTCTCAGAATATTGTATTTCTCCAATGTCAGCTTGTTTAGTGCGCTTTTAAGTTTATTCAATACACGCTATTCGTATGACAGAGTTCCCTTCCTCACAACGGACATTCACGAAACCTCAGCCTTAATGAGACCAGGAGGAAGATTACGGGTAGAATCTCACCCTACCATTAGGCTTCGTTGCTCACGGGTCACGTCCTCAAATATTTCACCTGTTTAGGAAGGCGGTGGACAACCCGTTTAGGAAGGCAGTGGAGAAAGTAGAGTTAGTGTATTTCTTCTTCTTGTTTTTAGAATTCTAGGAAATTGCTTGTCGGGTACATTGTACTTCCTAATCTGACCGACCTATGCTATATAAACAGGTCGTGTGGTACCACCTCATGATCACTATTCACTACAACTAGCATCTCTTTCTTTCTTATTTATCGGGTGAATCACGAAGTAATAAATTGTTCTTACCTACTGTCTGTGTCTATCATGGAGAATATTGTCAATGAAAAAGTGGCAGTGACTAATAAGGAGACGAATATCCAAGCCCCTGAGACTACTACTACTGCTGGTGGTGGTGTCAGCAACAACAGAAGAAACAAGAAGGCCAAAAAAGAGAGTATTTGCCTGAAAAAGTGGCTAAGGCGGTGGTGGTGGTGGAAAAAAGAAGAAGAGTACTCTTAATGTGGCGTCTTAACATGTTCTGTGAGCGTCTGCTACTATATTTCCTTTGCTATTAATTTGTGGTGGATTGCTCTGTGGGCGGCGTCATCGTCATCCATGTAATCTTTTTGCGGGACAAAATGGTTTAGGGTTCATCATGGTTCTACGCTAAGTCGCTAACTCAAGTATATGATTAGATTAAGTTAAGGACAAACCGGTAATCTTTAGTATTTTGTCAAGGGGAAAGACAATTCCTTACCCCTCCCCTTCAATGACCAAAAGTCGAAAAATAGACCATAGTCAAATTATTTTAACTTTCCCCCTAAACAAATCAGCTTTCCCTATAACAAAAATCTAAAATAAGTACACCAATGAATTTTTTAAGCACGAGTTTCCTTTATTGTCTTGCTAAAACTACATGATTGGGTGACTTGTAACCAAAAAATCGCATTCGATTCCCAAAGCATTCAGTTCTTTTCCGAATGCATCCCGTCTAGTTTTTTGTTCCAAGAGACTGATAGAACCTATGGTTCAGATCGTGGTCTTAGATTTACTCACCACAAAAGTAGATGAAAGATGTTATCTAATAGACTTTCAGGTTATCAGTATCTTTCAGAAAATATCATGCAGGGAAATTACAAAGAGTGGAATAAATCTTCTGATCAACTGATAGGTTAGGTGAAACAAACATGCATCAGCTGCACAAGTTGAATAAAGTGTTTTTGGCAATAACGGAACCAGGATAAAAGTTGATTATCAATTCTAGAAACAAATTATACCAAATTTACAGTTTGCGAACATACTGTACCAAAAACGAAAAGATTTTTTCTGCATGTTCACAGCAGAAGTTCATACTTCACACACAACACAACACACACAGTAAATAAGAATGAGAAATCTAAGCACTTCCAGCAAGGAACTTTGTGTTTGATACACAATAATATTGCAAAGTTTCGCCCCTGGACATACACTTATAATACATTAATACAGGAACACAAAATTATTTTTACCTCCCCTCACCAATAGTCTCTTGCAGCATGGGTTGACTTGTTGCTGGTGACCGATCTCTGCCAGCTATCATGCTTGTATCAGTTGACGTGTCGAGTTGGGTATTTGTAGTTTTTGATGCAAATGATAGTGAATCATCATCGTTAATAAAAGAGCTCATATCACTGAACTGCCAGTCTGTAATATAACTAGGTTTTGATGTAACGGTGCTTACTTCAACGTCACCTGACAGCATACCCACCACACGAGACATTGCTGGCCGTAACCCTGGTGATGCCTGAGTGCACAAAAAGGCTACTCCAATCATACGCATAGCTTCTCCTTTGTCAAAATCAGCTAATGATGGGTCCACCAGTTCCAATGAACGATTCTTTTCATGTAGACTCCAAGCCTAAAAAGTTTTTAACATCACACAACAATGAATTAGCTCTTGAACTAAAGTTGCTTCCAAAAATAAATATTGGATCTAGATCCATCATCCATGTGCTTCACTCATGCAAACATAACACTTATTTTCACCACCTTATAGGAGGGTTCACAATTTCACATCAAGATTATTCGGGGAGTTTTTTTTAAAAAAGAAATTTGTCTAGCAATAATGATTTTCTTCACCATGAATATAGACCCTCCTCAGTTCGGCGAATTTCTTCGACCAAAAGCATGTTCCTAATGATTTCAACCAGCTTTTGATTGGGACTATTTAATAGATTTTGAGGTGGCAAGAAAAGTGATCCCATAGATACCTTTGGAAATATATAATATATAATTTTTTACTTGTGATCTTACCCATTCCAGAAGATATATTTTATCTTGGTCCAAGTCTGTGTCACAATTTGGTCGACCACTAAGAATCTCCAGCGCGACAACACCAAATCCAAATACATCAGCTTTCTCTGTAAGATGTCCACGCATGGCATATTCTGGGGCAAGATATCCTCTTCAAGAGACAGAAAGATGGTTACTTCAGTACTGTTCAAATAAATATCACAGAATGGTATAGTGAAATCATATGTGAGAAAGCTTACATTGTTCCTGCCACTCGGGTACTAATATGGGTTTTTTTGTCATCATATAACTTTGCCAAACCAAAATCTGAAATTTTGGGGTTTAGATCAGTGTCGAGAAGAATATTACTGGCTTTGACATCTCTATGTACAATTCTTGGTCTCGACTCTTCATGAAGATAAGCTAGGGCTCTTGCTGCTCCCAAGCAAATTTCATAGCGGGTTGGCCAACTGAGGTGTAAGCCACTCTTTCCTGCAAGGTGATGGTTATTAGCAAGCATGATCAAGACCACAGTATCCACATATATTATGTAAGAAAAACTTTATGCCATACCAAAGAGTGCTTGATCTAGGCTTCTGTGTTCGAGATACTCATAAACCAGGAGACGATTTGCCCCCTCAATGCAGCACCCATACAATTTCACAAGGTGGCGGTGCTGTACAGAAGATATGGTAGCAATCTCTGCCACAAACTGGCTTTTTCCTTGATGAGAAGCTACAGAAAGTTGCTTAACAGCAACTGCTCTGCCATCAGTAAGTGTGCCCTGCAGGTACCACAATCTAATAAATAACTGGACATTGTTGATAAGACTTTCATCAAAAATAGGAATTGTTGTTGCTCACGAAGATACTACCCTATTCTTTGTTGTTTTCAACAGTCTTGTAAGTACCCAGTACATCATTTACTGCTCCGCTCAATTTGACAATACAAAACAGTGCAAGGACTTTGTTTTATCAAGAAACTCAAAGTCACTTGATGTCCTTCAACAAAACTCAATGGGTCTTTGTGATTCCTATTTTCATACATTAGTATTAGATCATTTTATTCTGAACCTCTCTTTATGGATTTGAACCATTTTCTGGAAACTTCAGCTAACACTCGGTACGGTAACCTAGGTCAAGTCTGGACTTCTAGAAATGATGGAGATGAAAAAAAAGTACAATGTGCATGTGCTCTTTGAGGGACTCATTCCATCAAAATTTTAGCCTTTCCTTTTTAATTAATTAAGCTAAGAGAAAAGCTGAACCTTAATTAGTTGATTACCTTGTAAACAGATCCAAATCCTCCCTCTCCTAGCTTGTTTGCAGAATTGAAGTCATCCGTAGCATTTTTCAGTTCTGCATAAGTAAACATATTTGGCCTGTTCTCTATCCCTAGAAGCTCTGCGAAGCAATTTAACATTTGTAAGTACTGGCTCTCTTATAAAAAGTGGGATTCCATGTACTTATTTCTACCCTCTTAGCTTGCATCTTCTTAGTAAATATTAAGCATTTGTTACAGAACTGAATTTAAGATGACGCAAGAAAATGATTATACTGAACAAAGGTTTAGTAGCATACATACATACATAATTGAACTTCGAAGCTTACTCCAGATAAGTATTATTTACCTTCTTCTTCATCGATATCTGACCTTTTCCTTCTACAATAAAACACCGCAAATATGGCAATCAAGCTCAACACCGCAACAGAAACTACGATGCCGACAATTAGACCAGTCTTGCTCTTTTTGGGAGCAGCTGGAGGAAGGTTACTGACAGTTGGTTGAAAATCTGACCAGGAAATCAAGAATTAGTAGTTGGCAGAAAAGTTTTTGAAACACAAGAACTGATATAATTCAATAATGTTAGTTTACCTGGTGTAACACTAATTGCAGAAATGGATGGTCCGTAAGAACCTTGCTTAGGTATGCAGCAAGTCCCTTTCCCGGCCCAAAAAAGATGAATCTCAAGGTAGTTCTGAGATACCTGAACCTTGTAATTCTTCTCAACAGCTCTATTAGAGGCCCCACCTGCCTCCTTTCTTATATCAAAATCCTTCACAAGCCTATTCCCCTGAAACAATAACAAATAGACAAAAACAATGGGCATTATTGTTACAAAATAATAGGAAGCTTAAGGTCATAACTGTCGACAGCTTGAAATTAAACCCAATAACTTATCGTATAAAAGACACTTCAGAATTGGTGCAGCCATTAACATCATCAGTTTGAGATACTCATACGTATAAGTGGAATACTAACCAAACTGCCACCAGCAGTATCTATTATCATTGATTAGTCATATTCACAGTTATTGTTGGGCATGGACTTCTCCTGGTGTGCATGATTTATATAATAATTCGACAAATCATGCTCTATGAATTTTCTAGTACACGCGCTTTGTAAGTTTCGGTAACTCTTGCTTTATTTGAGCTTGAAGGAAACACTATGATTCAGATGTAGTAACTAGTAAGATGTTACTAAAATAAATTGCAAACCTAAAGTTGACTACATTACAACAACTCTACCTGAAGATAAATATCGAAAACACGTCTTCCAAGACTCTCCCATGTGAGGGTGCTGGGATCTTTATAATCTGTCTCCGCAAATCGCAGGTTGACATTGTACGGTCCGTTCTCAAGACCAAGGCCGTAGTATCTTAGTGATCCTCCTGATATCCTGGATGTCTGAAACAGCTCCGAGTCTAAAGTACCCGTTATCTGAGAAAGAGTATTTAGGGTATACTGAGCTCCTTCTCTTTCAGCAAACAGACCGACATTGCTAACGGCCCATCTCCTAGTATTAGTAAGATTAAATGATGCTGCACCAAGGGTTGCGTTGTCTGCCTCAAAATCTATACCATCTGAAGATCTCATATTTGAGCCACCACACTTGATCGCGAAAGAGGAGTCTGCCGACAATAAAAGTAAAACAATAATTATAACGTGAATTCTAATGTTTAACATAGCAGTCTTCAAAGTAGTTGGACACAATTTATAAAGGTTCACACCGAGTATGAATATGTCACAAGATCCTACAACTACGAAGTCCTGCTTATAATAGTGAAACCTGCTGGATATTTTTGTCTCATAGCCTGGAGATATGAAAGCTATTTCTTTCATACGGACAAAACACTTGCTAAACTTTCGCAAATAGAATCTGAAGGTCTAATCTCATCTGTAGGTCTATGTCCTTAAAATACAAGTCATAAATGTACCGTAAGATGACGATAGTGATACTCGTTGTTTCTCTCTTGGATACTTTTTAATAAATGGTACATGCTCTCAGAATCCTGCTAATAAGAAACTTCAGATAGATTTGTAATGCCATTTTGTTTTAACAGTTGTGTATTAATGGCATCAAATTGCTTGGCTGGTGAGTTCCCCTCTGAGTTCTCATGAATGAGCACCGCATGTCGGGAACATTCTACCTATTCAACCTACAGCTTATAATTATACTTACATGTTGCAGTTGAGAGAGGAATGCGGAATCGCATTACTAAAAAAGCATGAATCATTTAGTTTCAATCCGAATCTTATTTATGGTATTTTTGTCACAGAGAATATATGGTCCAAGTTCAATCATCCCATCCTAATTAGAACTCAAATTAAATACAATCTCACTTGGTCGAGTAAAACAGCATAAAAATCACAATCAATTGAAGAGTGGATAAAAGCATGTCATCTTACTAACATTTAAGGTAGAATAACTTGGCACCAAAATCAGAGGTGACTTACAGCGAGGAGGATCTCTATTGCAAGAAAAATTTCGTTGAAGGCAATTCAATCCTGAAGCTGGAACACTGAACAAACAAGAGATACCACATAACTTAAAAAAAATATAATAATAATAAATAAAAATAAATAATAAGAACTCGGAATCTGCTGCAACTTCATTCGCGTAGCTCACCTATTTCTCAAGATATCATCTGGAAAATTATTTGCGACCAAATTCCTGCATCACACATCATGCATTGAGATCAATTTTTTTTCTCTGTTGCTAAGTGTTGCAGGTTTGTATCTAACATATCAATTATTAGACTATTCAATAACATATATGTAGAACACCAGACGCTTCATTTGTTAAACAGGTGCCCAGACTCACGGATACGCATGCTACATCAGAGTAATATTTTTGCGAAACTGGCTTGTATTTAGGGAGTCTAAGTCACACCTAAAAGAGAAGCACAAAAATCTATGAAGTTTCAATTTAAAACCAGCTCCTCCAAGCTAGCATTCATTAATTAACAATTCTCGGCTATACAACATAATAAATCAATGACCCAAACCCCCTTCTCCCTCTACCAACGAAAATTATAATGACCAAATCTGCAACCAATGTTTTCAAAAAGGCCGCATGATAGCTGTTAAAGTGTTCATTGGCCTAACTCTCCGAAAAAGACCGCAGGATAGCTGTTGAAGTCCATGGGCCTAACTCACCTTGTAAATCGACTTACAAGATTAGGTTGCCTACGGCATATACACTTCACAAATCCAGGGAATCTAGGCCACGTGAGACCATACTCAACAATAGCAACATATTGTAGAAAAGCACTATTACCTTTATCCCCCCCTTATAGATCCGACAAACATTTCTGATCACCCTAGACCCAATAGGATCACAAACAATAGCAAAACAAATAATAGAAGTAAGCAATTGCTCAATCGGCACGTAAATTTTATTCAATTTAAGGGGACTTTTACAACGTTATCTTCAAGGTGTCCTATTTACTCTCTCTGAATTCTTCTTCTAATATTCTCTCTACATCTTGTTCTTCGCTCAGAATTTCCCTCTAGATCTCTCCTCCATCCATAGGTACCAAGTAGCACTTAACCCTTTCTAAATTGATAATTCTAATTCAAGTAACACTCTTTGTTTTCCTACTAGAATTAGAATCCTAAACGGATTTTAGAAATATGATCCTCATCTGAGACGAACTATAAAATAAATATCCCAAGAAAATCCTAGGTAATTGGGTCTTTCGATTGAACTCATACCTGAAAACGGATCAATTTCTATTTATCGTTATGGATACCAGAAAATACAGGTCGACCTTACAATTAAATATGCAGGTATTTGTGTAAGGTCGACCAAAATGGAGGGTATTTATAACATTTCCACTCCACCAAAAATGGAAAATTATTTAAATACCCCTCAAAATCCACCCTTTGAAATATACCCTTATTCAACTTAAATATATACCAAAATGGAGGGTATCTAAATATACCCTTATTTAAATACCCCTCAAAAGTAAGAACTAACTTTAAGCAAAAAAACTAAGACGGGCTTTCATTTTTGCTCTCATTGAAACGAAGAGGGGCTTTCATTTTTGCCGATATGGCTATATAATTGTGATGATGTGGACAAAACCTGGTCCATAAGAAAATCAACAAGAGATGCGCGTTCACAAAGGAAAGGACCGTCACACGAAACAAGATTGTTGAGAACTACAGAAAAGAATAAAACTAAACTAGTTCTCTGTTTCTGTGTACATACAGTGATGTGTTTTGCTGGGTTACCCAGGAAGGAAAACTTCCTGATAGTTGATTGTACGACAAATCTCTGCACGATACGAAACATAAGCGCGGTCATTATCAATGTTATTAAGAAATATAATAAACAAGAGGAAACAGATTGTGGTGATTATACAGGCATGAGAACAAAAACACCATAAAAATAAATTGGATAACAAAAAAGAAGGTATGGTGGGATAAAAACAATACAATATTTGATTCTGGCACAATATGTACTTAAAAAATCCACGTAGCAAAAACCACAACCAATATATTCCCCTGACAACTCCCAACCTTTAGGTCAGCACAGCACAGCACGTCAGGTAAGTAGAATCTTCCCTCACCATAGAAGATGTAATAATTGCAGTGAATTGAGTGCTGAAGTACAGTTTTAACATAGGATAGAGTGTGAGGACATACACAGTGCGAAGACTTGAACTCTTTTGGGGCGGAAGGATACCAGACAGGCTATTGTTTCCCAGAAACCTGCAAATCGATGCAAGTGATGGTTAAAAGACATCATCGTCATCTAATTTCTAATTAGGGGTGTATATAACTAGACTGAATTATTCAAAAATAAAGAAAAAAAAAATCAACTGAATAAAAGATTAATATAGGCTCTTACAAGTTAGAAAGAGAACTCAAATTGAAGAGAGCCGCTGGAATGCGTCCAGTTAAGTTGTTAAAGCTCAGATCACTGGAGGTAAGCAGCCAAAAATAAGAATATAAAAGAAATTTGTTTATATAGGCACAATCACAGTAACATAAAGTATCAAGGAGATTTAAACTTACAGCCTCTGTAATTCTCCATACTCTCCCACGTTGGATGGGATACCACCAGATATCAAATTGTTTCTCAAAACTCTAGCAACGGAAGGAACATATAGATAAGTTAGGTAAATTTCCAGAAGTGAGGTATTGGGTAGAATTGTTTGCCTCAGAGAATATCTTACAAGACGGTTAATTTCTTCATGCCCTTGATAAAATCCAACGATGAGCTTATGTTAGACAAGTCACTAATTCTCCTACAATAATATAAGACATGTCAGAAAATCCAGATAAGACACAGATCAAGTATCCGATTGTAAAAGGACACTCACAGGTCAGTTAACAAAGTCAAATTAGATAAGCTGGGTGGAATAGGCCCTTCGAAAGAATTCCCTTGAAATCTCCTGTATACAAAAAGATAGGATCATCAGGGAAATCTGAAGTGAAGAAAATAAAATTCTCCAGGACAAATATATGCGAAAATACAACTCCTTCGAATGTGAATACATTACGGTTCAGGAGATGCGCGCTGCGAAATACAAAAAATAAAATAAAAATAGAATCTTAACGAAATCCCGCGGATAGTATTGGGATAACGCTATAAAATAGGTATACCATCTTATTATGTTCATCATATCCCAAAGAACGCAACGTCGCAACCTGAGAGAAACTAAAGAGGGGAAAATTTTCTAGAGGACACACATATGTCAGATGTATATCTCTATAAGATGTGCATTAACTCCTTGATTGGGGTATTAAGCTTACGAAATACCCCAAAAGATCATCCTCAAAATGTAGACTTGTCGATAGTACTGGGATTATCTTTAATTCAAGTGCTGTACTATGACAATTTCAAAAGTTCATTTTATCCAAAAGCACACAGCAAGAGATGATTATTGGTTGATATTATCATTACTACAAAAGATCCTAGGTTCTTGTTTGTGTATGGATGGTGATAACTTGCATTTATGGTATCCATATACTATAAGCCAGGAATATCACCCAGGTGACATTTATTTAATAATATAAGTGAATGAATCTGAGGAGAATATCACAGAAACCTTCTTACAAGGAGGTTAGTTTGGACCAATTGCCAATGAAATCAGGTATCTTGCCTGTGAAAGCATTGTCTGAAGCCCACCTGAAACCCCAAAAATGCTTTTGCTTGTAAGATGACACGAATTTTAAGCACTGGAGCAAAAATATATGATCAACTAGATGAGAATTTTCAGATGATGATTCATACACGGTTTTCATGTTTACTAGGCTAGCAAATGTCGGAGGTATCTCTCCACCCACTCCAGAACTGTCGATGTAACTGCCAAGTTCGAAACAAAATCAATACAACGACTTTTGTTATTTCTCGAAAACAGGAGGCTGCAGTTTAAAAATGCACATAGAACCGCTTCAAACATGTCATCCTGGGAAAAGAAAAAGGACCTATACCCTGCCACTTGTCATTGGTTTGATCACAACTGTTTTTGAAAGCAGTTCCACAGGATCATTTCATTTTATGGAAGTGTGTGTGAGAGTCGAGATTGACTTTATCCAAGATTACTAGCCCAAGCTTTCTAATCACGATATACTATACTAGAGCATCCACAATCGTTATGCTAATATGGTACATTTACCTTATTGATCTAGGCAATCGTTAGTGTAGATTGGTATCAATGCCATATATGGTAAATATACCATACAGGTGTAACAATTCCCAAGTTTAACCTACGGTGTTTAAAACTGGGGTTGTACCCATGCAGTTTTAGAATCCGCTCAAAATATAGGATGTGTTTGAAACCTTAGGATGGGTTTGAAACTACTCTTGTTGTTTAAAAGGTGGGACCTACCTTGAATGTTGGATGTTGGCAAAGTTTTAAACTCAAACATTAGATGCTTTACTTGAATCCTTCACCCACTGTGGCGAATCAGTGTATATATATGCACCTATAGTGCTATGCTATGTTTATCATAGCAATTTAACATACATGATTGTGGATACTCTTAGGCCTTCTGCTAACGATGAGATACAACTTAAAACTTACATCTGATCAAGATTGGTTAAAGACCCAAGCTGAGGAGGGAGTGACCCAGATAAGTTATTTGAACCAAAAGCCCTGTAAAAGAAGAAGTAGCAAGCAAGTAAGCATTTTCAATTTCATTATAATACTTCAACCACAAAATCCACACCTTTTACAGCATGAAGTTAAAAGAAAATTATGTTGATCAAACTAGTTCCACAATAGCAATCTAAACAGCAGAAAACTGGTTAGTCAGTAAGAAGTATCTTACAGTAATGTTAATTTCTGCAGATTTCCAAGCTCCTTGGGAACAGTTCCTGATAGGGAATTAATACCCAGTGACCTGATACAGAATTGAAGCAGGAAAATATGTTAGCAGACTGACAAATATCAATGGGTATTAGTAAAAAAACATGAAGCTTCTGCTGTTTCTTTATTTCATTCTGTTTCCGAAAGAAACCATGAACTTACAAAATTTCTAGCGAAGATAAACTGCCAAGAAATGCAGGTATGGGGCCTGTTAAGAAATTTTGATCCAACTTCCTGAAAGAAAGGATATAATACTTGGTATTAGAAAATTAGAATATACTTTTGCACGCAAACTGTGTCCATGTGCTAAGTCTCGTTTCAACTAATGCAAAAACTTTAAGCTAAATTGGTGCGGAACATGCTTAAGCTGTTGAAACTATCCATAATTCTTTTTCTACACAGAGTAGTAAGCTTTTTAAATGCTAGGATTTGGAAAACAAAAAACACGCATGATATTTACAATGTATAAACAATGCTATTCTGGTGATGCCAAGTGATAGTCAAACCACAAAAAGCAGAATAGTAGTAACCAGAAAAGATGGATGGTCAAGGAAGCTTGCATTAATCTGTCAATGAATACTGATAGGGCCATTTCGAATTCAGTTACAAAGCTACAATGTTACATTAAAGGACGTTTTATTTTCTTTCTACACTGTTCTCTACTTAGGTTTTTTCTCCTTCACACAAGCTATTGCTGTCAAATTTCATGCTTTCCCATTCTCAGTCCTAATCTGGAGATTGAATTCCATAAATGTTTCTTGAAATTTTACCTACTTATAAATTTCAATGACAAAAAATACTACTCCATGTAAACTGAGTAGCCAACTATGCACTATGTATAAATAGTTCTTTAGCATACAGTCTCAAGTTAGGTTTTAAGAACCTTCACAAAGCCTTGGAATAATGGCACATTAGTGGAAAGAAAGATTTTTGTCACGCCATTCTTATTAAATATTGAACCCTGTTTTGACATCATCCATTGAAATAAGTAGCAAGCCATGGAAGAAATACATAAAAATGAACAAACGAAGCAGTTCCGTACAGATAGGTGAGAAAAGTCAAATTTGCAAGCTCTTCTGGAATCACGCCTCTTATGTTTGCTGCATAAACTCTCCTGAGGACACCAAACCAATCAGATTGCGTTAAGAGAACTTTGAACAATTATGTTAACAGTGTTATTCACAACTAAAAAGTACTTGCATGCAGCTCATGCTGTTTATTCATAGAACTATTTCTTTAATGCAAAATCAACAACAATTTACTACATTTCATTATCCATAGACTAAAGGATTAAAACATTTTGGAAAGCAAATACAAGAGTGATTTAGTGAGAACACTTCCAAGCTACAAGAAAAGGAAAATATATAATTGATTTAAACTTTAAATTCCAAGCGTTAAATTGTGGAATTGAAATGATTTCCAGCAGGATAAGTAGGGCACAGAGAGAATTAGCGTGTTACTGCAACATCGTTTTTTTTTGTTTTTGTTTTTTTTGTGGTGGTGGTAGGAAATAATGCCTTAAGTGTAACCGGTTATTAGAAACCAGTAAATGGTGCCTCATAATCCTCAGGTCCACTTGAAGGTTTAACTTGGTTTAACGTGAGGATTTCTAAGATCTCTTCCGGTTAAAACTGACCAAAATGTTACTATAAAAAACAGTAAATTTTGTTTTAGTTACTATACTCTTTAAAATAAGAGGATTATCTCTCACTGTTTCTTCTCTTTCTTTTGTTTCTGAAAGGCGAATGAAGGTTTTTAAATGATCAACAAACTCCAGATCGAGGACTCAACCTCCTCTGACTTCCAGTATCAAGAGTGAGGCCCCTGGCCTGTCATTAGTTGGTTGTGACTAGTAGTTCAATCCTTGTACGAGTAGATTTTGGTAGAGAGTATTGAATCTAAACATTGCAAAACTAAAATGTTACCACACATGAAAAAACCAAATGGAATCGTAATAGACCTTGAAAAGATTCTATTGATCAAGAAAAAAATGAGATCATGAAACATACAGGTGAGTAATGTGGCAAGTGGATGCATTAGAGGCTCCACAAGTGCATTTGATCCCCGGGTTGAAATTGGGGTTATCCTCTATACCTGTTTGGCCTAATGCAAGTCCACTGCATGGCTCCCCACTTATGTTCCACAAAGAACCAGCTTTGGTATTCCATTGCTGGAAAATGGAATTTAAAGCTCTCACTGTTAAACAAACAATTTTTATTAGTGAAGATAAAAAATATGCGTTTTAGGTCAAAATTATGGTATAAATCTTAACAAATTATACAAAACAATTGGAACTATGAAAGAAAGTAAATGAAAATTAACGCTTACTCCATCAAACTGATGGAAATGGAATGACTCTGTTCGCGATGAATCCTGTGCTCGACTCCCACCATTGTCGTCCGGGTAGAAGAAGAAGATGATTTCTCATCCGAGTTTTTCACAAATGGTCATTTTTAATTTTTTTTTTTTTCTAATATGGTCATTGATGGACTCAAAGGGTGGCTCGTTCGAGTCAAATTATCAACTCGGTCCTTGGAGTGATGCACACTATTTTGCCTCCTAATTTGCTTGGGGTGTACCAATCCAATGGCTAAGGACGTCCCTAATCAAATCGTTAGCAGCTAATTTTTTAATTTTAAACAACCAGATAATCATTTTGTAGAAGAGAATAAATTGATGTAGAGGGAGATAAACGAATACTTAATTGAATTATTAACTAGTGATATGTATACATCAGAGATACCTGAATACCTCAATTTCAAGTGGGCCGTCATCATCATAAACTAACGAAATGAGGATAAGAAAAAGACTTTTCTCGATCTTGGATCAAAATTTACTAAGAGCAGAGAGGCTCATGGCATGATTGACCTTGAAAAACCTCAACAGGCCATCAGTTTGATCACTATTGTTAACTGGTACTTGAAACAGCTACTCAAAGCATAAACGAGGAAGGAAGAAAAACGATGAAATTGCTCAAAATCAATAGTTTATTTAGAATTATCCAAGAGTATGAACTCGACAATTCATTTTACAGTACGCAATCCAACGGAAACTAAATTTCATCAAGGGAACAAAAAATTGAAGAGAAATTAAATAAGAAGAGGCTGCAGATTATATATGGATGTACCTTCAACTGGGTCAGTAGTCTGAGCTTCTGATATATTGAACAACAGAGTACTAGTGATGATGTAGAGATAACAGCAGCAGCAGCAGAAGAAGAAAACTGATACCGGCGATGATGGCTGGGGATTTTTATCCAAAGCAAACTTCATTTCATCTATATAAACTTTGAATCAGTTACAGAGACAAATTAATGAATCAATTCTGAACACTACTGAAACAGGGAGATAATAAGTAGTTGTTTTTTTTCTGCAAGAAGAGAGAGAATAAGTGTAGTATGATGAACTGGTTTACTGTGAATTCCTTCTATTAATTACACCTCGATTATTATGGCAAGTTGGCAAGACTTTCAGGTCAAGACATTGTGCTGGGGTCAGGGGGAGTAGGTACACGAAAAATGGGATCCACCAATTACCATGCTAATTTACAC
Organism: Papaver somniferum; assembly: GCF_003573695.1. Classification (NCBI taxonomy): domain Eukaryota; kingdom Viridiplantae; phylum Streptophyta; class Magnoliopsida; order Ranunculales; family Papaveraceae; genus Papaver; species Papaver somniferum. The sequence goes on from NC_039358.1 coordinate 20,405,800, forward strand.
CATTTTACGCGATAAAAAATAAAATAAAATAAAAAGCGAATACACCCCAGGTGATAAATGGGATGCCAAAGCGTATCTAGTCAAACTAATAATACCAGGGTCAAGCTAGTGTTTCCATGTAAAGGCTCCATATATCCTTTCTTCTACTGGTAATATTTTACTCTTTCGGCGTAAAAGTTAGATCTGCATTTGAAGTTCGTCGAGAAATCTAGGTTGCCGACTGACACCAAGTTGGATCGATGAGGTTTGATTCGTAAAGTCAGAGTATTACCAGATAGGTTTTTCCAACCAAAAACCTAGGCCACGGATAAGACATCCAACACCTAGGACATTAGCTCTTTTTTAGCAATAGCTACTGCTGCCTCACTTTTGTTCCTTTGTGTATTCATTTGAAAGCAATATAACATCGTGGTCCCGTGAGAATTATTATTCAACTCAGAGCCGCCATAGCCCACTTAAACTGACGTTGTCCTATTGAATATTTTCTTTTCCGTCGGTGTAGTATAAGAGCAAGTATTACGGTGGAATCCATCCATCTTCCATCTTCCACGCCATGAAAGCCTAAATATAATAGTGGAATAGTATAAACGCTATTCTTAATGGAGCTAAAAAAACACAATTAAGAATGGAGCTAAAAAAACGCAATTAAGAATGAAGCTTTTTTTTCAGCCGTTAGATTTCAACAACTCATTTTAAATCTACTGATTAAAAAAAACGCAATTCTTAATGGCGTTTTTTTAGCGCCAATCTTATTTGCGTTTAGCGCTATTCTTATTGGCGTTTGGATGGATTCCACGAACCCTTCCACCAAACCATGGAACCCTCCTTGGATTTTTTGTGGAAAATCCCAACTTGGAAGCCACTAGACTTGACATTCCATGGTGTTTCCACACTTGGAATAGGTTGGATTCCACCATAAGACTTGCTCTAAGGATCCCATTTTTCCTAGGTTTTCTTTCTAATCTATCCTTGACTTTCTCTAGCTGACCCTCTGTTTATTTAAGAGGGCTATTATTGGGGCGTCACACTCCAATAGAGGGGTTTCACTTGGATTCTTAATGTCCTAAAAAGTGGTTATGGGATATCCTAACACATATACAAAATGTCTAGATTACCCTTTAACTAGAAGTGATTTTACGTTCAGGTTTGGATTAATTCCAACCCGTACAATTTTATTTGCATGTAATTTTACGTCCAGGTTTGGATTTGTTCCAACCGCAGAAGCTCATTTTACGTCCAGGTTTCTTTTAATTCCAACCGTAAAATCCGATTTTACGTCCAGTTTTTTTTTTAATTCCAACCGTAGAAGTGATTTTACGTCCAGGTTTAAATTAATTCCAACCGTAGAATTTTATTTGCATGTAGTTTTACGTGCAGGTTTGAATTAGTTCCAACCGTAGAAGCTCATTTTATGTCCAAGTTCCTTTTAATTCCAACCGTAGAATCTGATTTTAAGTCCAGTTTTCTTTTAATTCCAACCGTAAAAGTGATTTTACGTCCAGGTTTGGAATATTTCCAACCGTAAAAGTGATTTTACGTCTAGATTTGGATTATTTCCAACCGTAGAAGTTTATTTTACGGCCAGTTTTTCTTCCCACAAAAACTTTGTCCCAGAATTCACCAAGTATACAACAAAATTCATTAATTTAATTTTTATCCAATTAAATTAAATTAAAATTAACTAAATAAGGGTTGTTTAGTCATTATAAAATTATTTGAGATAAGGGATGTTTGATATTACTTATGGGTGACTCGTTTTTGTCCTATTAGGTGACGCCCTCTAATGAAATGTGATGTCCCAATAATAGCCTTCTTATTTAAACTTTAAACCATCTTTATGGGCCTAACTCTTTCTCTCCAACCTTGTTTGTGCAACTGTGTTGATGTTTGTGTTGCACTCATTTGGGTTTGGGAGCTGCACATGAGTCATGAGTAGTTAAGTAGTAATCCATACTATTTTAAATAATGCCTAATTTATCCTTCAATAGATTAATTAAAGTGATTAATTAAATTAATTATGATTGGTATATCAATGTCACATTTATTATTATTGGATAAAGAGTAAATACTACTAACTAGTTGGAAACGGCTCCGAATCCCTTTCCCCTTTTTCTGCATCCCCTTATGTCCCACCAATTACAATACAACACGTGTCATGCAAATAACTATCTAGTTAACGTCGTTTCGAAAGCAGTGGCGTAAAGTATTACTTCTTTATCGTCTTCCTGAAATTGGGGATCCTCTATACAAGTCCGGTATTTATCGTCTTCTGGACTTTTGGGATCCTTTATTCAAGTCTGATTGGTCATGGTGAAGATATTAAAGAGATTTAAAGATTTTTTTTTCTTTCTTTGATTACGGATGTGGAAGAGATTCTTAAGGTTTAAGAAAAAAAACTTGACTAATAATAATAATAAGACAGAGTTTAGCCTCCCCAAAGTGGTATGGGCTAAAGTCTGTAATAGATATACAAAAGCATCGGTTGTATGTCGACTAATATGCAATTACGATTCTATAATTATTTATAAATTCAGAACGAACCCACAAAGAAGTTAGCTCAAATCTCTGTTCAATTAGGTACGTAGCAAGTTAAACAAAGATCGATATCGGAAGAAAGCAGCAAAGGTTTGCAAAACCCGAGTACATAACAGAGAGGTCCATGGAAGCAACTATCAAGGAACAATATTGTTCAAGTTCAAAGTGGTGAAAGGCGGAGAAAATTTTGCTCTCGCACTGTGTCAAACCCAAGCACCTGGCAATGTATGACGTGATTTAACCTTGGTTTAACTATAGTTGGCCGGTTGTTAAAAGATCTTTCCACTGCCAAAGGTGAACTTTTTAAGTGGAAAATTTGAAACCGATAATATCATTTTGGTCAAGAATCGGTGATGATATAGCTGGAATCAAGGAGAGAAAGTAATCTCTCTGGATAACCCACAAACCTAAGGTCAGGTAGGTTTCTCGTAAACTTTTAATTTGATTTGATCAAATATTCAAAATCAATAGATGGTGATTTTATACTTATCCTTCTTTTAAAAGTATTCAAAACCTATAAATCCCATCTCTGATAGCACCATTCATCCCACCATCAACAAAATCCACAACTTGATTAGTAACGCCAACAACCAAACTATACTTCTTTGCTTCAAGTGTTTAATCTTAAAAATTAAACAATATTTAATTGTTTTTAAACTATGAACGGGATATATTAGCAATATAATCCATTGTATTACAACATGTCTCACAGGTGGATTTTGAAAAGGTGGGTTTGTAATTAAATTATTAATCCTAGTTCCTACCAAATAAACCAAGTAAATCTTTGGCAGATTAAACACCATGAACAAAGATTAAATCATACCACAATAACTGTACTGAATTTGACGTTTTGAGAATACTGGGGTTGACAAAAACGGAAGGAATAAAAGTTTTTGTTAGAGGCGGCAAATGGGAAGAGAACTCGTTTAGACCGCCATTAGAATGGGTAATTGAGATGTGAGAAGAAGTTATGTTGTTGTAGACATAGTTGGATTTTCCACCACTATGGTTTAACATTGAGTTAGCTGATGTCATAAGCTTCCAAATGCTTGGCTTTGGTTCTGATAGATCAAGTATGATCTAGCAGTGCTAGAACAAATTTCTTTCCGTGAAAGGCCGAGAGAAAGAAATGATCATGGAGAAACCACTATCCTAGTGTGAGTAAAGAAATTTAAGATTGTACCCCTTTCTCCATTGTTAAACATAATCAATCACAAGATGGGAAAATAAATACTTTTGATTAGATAACCATTCCATTTCTGAAAGATATAGGAGTTAATTTGGTGAGAATTATTAGGACAATTGTTATGCTCTGACTGGTGGGACACGAGGGATATAGAAAGTGGGGACAGGGGAGTCGGAACCGTTGGAAGCCTAACAAACTAAGCTCCAACAACGTACTACTACATTAATTGAGCATGTTGTCGTGCTGGCCTACCAGCGAGTCTCATGGATAGCCTAGCCAAGGGAGCTGGAGCGGATGGGGGTTGAGATTGTGTCACAAGGGGGCAAGCTAACTCTACCTTCCATGTTAATTTCTGCAATATTACGCCATTTTGGGCTCGAACCTAGGACCTCCCGGAACGCATAAAACTTTGGGGAACGTGGATTACCAGTTGAGCTGAACGGGTATATCAATTATTAGGATTAATAATACCTCTAATTTTTTAAAGATCAAAATTTTGTGTTTTTTTTTCCTGATTTAGAAGATTAATAAGGGTGATTTTGATAAAAAAATTTGAAAACCTTAGAAGCAAAACGATTCATCCCAACTCTTAAAATACTGAGGAGAACCTTATAATCAACTCCTAATAACAATTTTGTTGGATTGCATCCGTCAAAAATCGAGAAAAAAATATGTTGTTTTTTTATGTTATGGCTGAGATATAATTAGACCTAGTCGCAATAGCTCTTTACGGCTGGCAATCTAAGAACTCCAAGACGTAATTTCTAGACACGACTAGGTGAGGATGAACATCTGGTCGATTCATCATCCAGAATCACCTTTGTCTCTTTCACGGTTGGGTAACCCGATCGCTTTTTATGTCAAGACTCTCAACCAATTCATTTAATGCTTTTGTTTGACTTGGATCAATATGGTTGAATATCTAAAACGGCTAGTTTTTCAAAAAAAAAAATAGTCGTCACATCATTAAACTCTATAAAAAAGATACCCTTTTATCATCTCTTCCTCACCAAAATTTTTGGTTTTAAGCTTACAATTCATTCTCATTTATTTTTCATCCAAAAAGAAAAAGAAACCATGGCTTCTCCAAGCCCCTACACTTACGAAGAAAATTATGATATTATTAGAGAATGGGTGACGGTCAGACAACATGATGAAGATCTCGACATTGACATAGATCAAACATCCATTCTTCTTGGAACTGTATATTCACAGTTTTTGCGGCGTTAGAAGACTCGAGATCTTTGGCACTCGTCAAGGAAAGATTCGATAAAATCTTTGAAGAATGTGAAGTATTCAAACAAGAAGTTAAAACCGTAAAGGAAAACCAACCCACTACGGCATATGCTATAAAAGTAAGATTAGAACAATATGTTTCATTAGAAATAGCTCTCAATAATATTATTTAACTTTTAATTGATTTTTTTTTTTGCAGTGGTGTATAGTACTAGCCGGATATGAGGTAGTTCGTGGGGTAAAAAACACCACCTATGAATTTACACTATACTATGAACCCTGAAACCTATTATTAAGCAATGTTATGATCTATTCCATATTATTTCCTTCAATGTAATATTATTTTATTTTTCTTCAATGAATGAAAACTATTTTTATTTTATGTTTGAAAATCTATAAGTATATTCGGCTAGGTTTTAAGCAGTAAAGACCTCGCCGTTTTGACCTAAACTGATGAAAAAAAATGAAAGTATCATATTTTATGGCTTGGATAATGGACCACGACCGAACCGTAAACAGGAAAACGGCTGAGTCTTTTGCCTTACCTGGCCATAATATGTTTTCCAATAAGTATGTCGACTTGGAATTTGATGTGTCGGCTGAAATTCTGGTCGTTAGTTATTATATCCACAATTACGGCTTGGTTACCTAGCCGTAAGTCTGGTTTTCCGAATTTTGTTGCCATAATTCATCAATTTTTTTACTTTCATTCATAAATTCATAATGTTATCGTTACATAATTAAACCGTGTTACATCCCATTATAACAAATGGAAAAAGGAAAACTTGGAGCATTACACTTAAATAGAAATACTTAAAAATAGTCAAGTTTTGTTGAAATGCTCAAGAAACTCTTTCGTGATCCAATAGCATTGTTCGTGCTCAAATTCTTTGCGAGGAATAGCTTAGTATCGGGAAAGAGCCAACGCTCCCTAAAAACGCTCCCTAAAAAAGACAAATCAAGATTAAGTTAGTATATTATTCAAAACTTACTTGATGGGAACATACTCACGCTTCTGAAAAATGACATTTCGGGACTCTTCGCCTTCACCTGTTCCAATTGTACCCTTAAAACTTTCATTTCTGGATAGACTCGAACCTTTCATTTATTTGTTTCATTGATCTTCCATTTTCATTGCCATTTATAGCCACAAAGACCATAAATACACGGTTCCATTGAGAATCATTACTCCCGTCCATGTTAATACCTTGATCTTCGTCATGCTTTCTGAACGTGAGAATCGCTCCAAAGATTGCAACATCTTCTTCAGTAGTGTAGCGAGTAATCATTTATTTATTTTATTTATTTATGTATTTGCAATAAGAGTTTGAGAGAGAGTTTTTGCACAATTTTTTTGTTGGAGAAGGATCATTTTATAACAAAGAATGACCCAACAGATAGTTTTTTTTTTGCAATCCCAGATTACAACCAGGAAACATATAACAGACTAGGCCGTAACAACACAATCGGCTGGGACATCCCATCTGGGAAAGTTCATACTTACGGCTTGGTAAGGGTTAAAACCCAGCCGTAAATGCATACGACCTGGTCTCTTTTATGTATTTTGTCCGTAATATGGGATTGCAGGGTTACAACGTAGCCGATGGTGCTGTTACGGCTTGGTCTCTTATATGTTTCCTGGCCGTAAATCTGGGTTGCATTGAATTTTTCGAGGAACGACTAGTTTTTTCAAAAGAAATAGTTGTTGGGTCATTCTTTGCTATAAAATGACCATTTTTCCAACAAAGAAATTGTGCAAAATCTCTCTCAAAACTCTAAAATTGTTGCAAAAAAAAAAAGGTTACTCGTTATTCTACCGGAAAAGATGTTGCAATCTTTAAAGTGTGGCTGACGGTAGCAAAGCATTACGAAGAAGTAAATATTTACATAGATGAAACTTCCGATTCTTTTTGGAACCGTGTGTGTATTGTTTTTGTAGCGTTAGACGGAAGTCATAATGGAAGATCGTTGAAACTCATTAAGAAAATATTCGAGAAGCTCTTTCCAAAATGGTAAGCTTTCAAAGAGGAAATGAAATCCGTAAAGAAAAATGAAAAGACGAGGGTACCAAATACACCACAATCTTTTAATTTATCTACCTATAAGTCCTCTATCGAATGTGATGGTCTATGGACTGACTTGAGACAATACAACACTTCGTTTCACGCGGTCTATGGATACGAGATCGAGATAATACGACCACAAGATTACTTGAGTGATTGAAAATGGATACAAGATCGAGACGATACGACAACAAAGTGTATACTTGATAATAGGTTCGGAAATAACCGAAACTCTATAAGATCAATATCAAGTATTACGGAGTTAACGTACATACTTAATTGGGCCAAAGCGATGGATGGCATTTATGTAGTCACTTTTTTGTAAAATTTAAGTGATCAATTAACATCAAAATACACTCAAAATCCTTATGCATCCTTTTTTTTAGGGGTCGTAATTGGAAAACAAACTTTAATATAACATATCTAAAAATCTGTGCCTTGGAATTTTACAAATTTTATCTAGTTGGAAAGGTTATAAAAAAAGAAGGCTATTATTGGGGCGTCACATTCTATTAGAGGGGCGCCACCTAATAGGACAAAAACGGATCATCCATAAGTAATATCAAAAACCCCTTATCTAAAATAATTTTGTAATGACTAAACAACCCTTATTTAGTTAATTTTAATTTAATTTAAAAAAGATAAAAATTAAATTAATGAATTTTGTTGTATACTTGGTGAATTCTGGGACAAAATTTTTGTGGGAAGAAAAACTGGTCGTAAAATAAACTTTTACGGTTGGAAATAATCCAAACCTGGACGTAAAATCACTTCTAAGGTTGGAAATAATCCAAACCTAGACGTAACATCACTTTACGGTTGGAATTAAAAGAAAACTAGACATAAAATCATATTCTACGGTTGGAATTAAAAGGAACCTGGACGTAAAATGAGCTTCTACGGTTGGAACTAATTCAAACCTGGACGTAAAACTACATGCAAATAAAATTCTACGGTTGGAATTAATCCAAACCGGGACGTAAAATCACTTCTATGGTTGGAAATAATTTAAACATGGACGTAAAATCACTTTTACGGTTGGAATTAAAAAAAACTGGACGTAAAATCGGATTCTACGGTTGGAATTAAAAGAAACCTGGATGTAAAATGAGCTTCTCCGGTTGGAACTAATCCAAACCTGGACGTAAAACTACATGAAAATAAAATTTTACGGTTGGAATTAATCCAAACCTGGACGTGAAATCACCCACGGTTTTTAAGTTTTTATTTTAGTTAAAGGGTAATCTATACATTTTGTATATGTGTTAGGATATCCCATAACCACTTTTTTGGACATTAAGAATCCAAATGAAGCCCCTCTATTGGAGTGTGACGCCCCAATAATAGCCTTCTAAAAAAATCTACGCAATGAGTACAAATAACAATATCAAATTTAGAGTTTTTACAGAAAATTCGGAGGTATTTATCGTTTTAGGCACAGTTTTAAAAAATTAAATGTATATACATTATGCAAACCACCACAAAAGATACATACTTTATGTAGCCATATTTTGGTTTATGCATCAACTAATCTTCCGTTGCAACTAATAAAACGATGTACTCCTTCCGTTTCAAGAAAAATGATACTTTCACTTTAGGCACAATTCTCGAAAATTGTATGCATAGCCATTATGCAAACCACCACAAAGAATGCATAACACATCATGCAACCATATTTTGATTTATAGATCGACTAATTTTCCGTTTATGGAAAAGTGATACTTTCACATTCCGTTTCAGGAAAAGTGATACTTTCACTCTGTTTCAGAAGAAGTGAGCGAAAGTTTCACTTTTTTCTGAAATGGGGCGAAAGTATCACTTTTCTGAAACAGAAGGAAAATATCACCTTTTCTGAAACGGAGTAAAAGTATCAGTTTTTCCGAAACAAGGCGAAAGTATCACTTTTTATGAAACGGTACAAAAGTATCACCTTTTTAGAAACACGACAAAAGTATCACATTTTCTGAAACGGGGCAAAAGTATCACTTTTTCTGAAACGCAGCGAAAGTATCACTTTTTCTAAAAGGAGCGAAAGTATCACTTTTTATGAAACGGGACGAAAGTATCACTTTTCTTAGACGGAGCAAAAGTATCACTTTTTATAAAACGGAGCGAAAGTATCACTTTTTCTGAAACAAGGCGAAAGTATCGCTTTTTCTGAAACGGAGCGAAAGTATCACTTTTTCTGAAACAGAGTGAAAGTATCACTTTTTCTGAAACAGAGTGAAAGTATCACTTTTTCTGAAACGGAGCGAAAGTATCACTTTTTCTGAAACAAGACGAGAGTATCACTTTTTCTGAAACGGGTTGAAAGTAGTCGCAGACAAATCCCATCTTCAGATTCTTCTTCGGTCGGCCCTCTCTACGTTGCAACGGTTGTACTAATTATAATGTGGAAAACAAAGTAAAAGACACAACAATATTTTGTTAATGAGGAAACCACAAATGCCGATAAACTCCGGGACCTAGTCCAGTTTTGGATACTCTCAGAATTAAGTCGCTATACAAAATCTAATACCAACTTCGTATAGTTGATACCAAGCAGACTGCCCCTAGATACTTAGTTCCCTCAGTATCCATGCGCCTTCGACTTCTAGAGTCACCCACGTGAATAACAAGTTCTTTTGATCGTATTCCAAACATCAAAGTTAAAATCTGTTCGGTAACCACTCTAATCAATCTTGTTAAAGATATTTGATGAGTCGTCGACAAATGCTCTTATGTTTAATCTAATAAACTCCTTTGTTTGGTTAGATCAATCTATCCTTTGACTACTGAAATAATCAAGTTTAGATTGATAGGATTTGGGGAAATCCCTATATTATAATAACCGCAATCGTACGGTGTCTAACTAGTAGACAGAGGCAAGTACGGATCGAACCCACAGGGAGCGGTGAAAAGTACTGCAATTAATATCTCTAATAAACTAACCAGAGATGATGTTTTTGTGATTTTTAGAATTAAGGATTTAAAATGAATGAAAAGAAAAGATAAATAATTAAATGCAATGAGAAGGAGTCGGTAACCAGGATTTGTGGATTCCACTATTATTTATAATTCGACACCGAAAAGAATTCAAATTCCAAATCTATGTTTATATCTTTGTTCTATTGCAACACCTATTACTGGTATAATTTTCTCTAATATAACTTGCATCTTCTCGCTGACTCTTCGCAGCAAAACCAATTCAACCATCACCTGCATCTCCATTGATCCAACAGCTCCATACAACACAACAGACTGAACCTTCATAATCTTCAACATTTGTATCTTCTATTCTTTTTCACTCAGTTTCAACTCTAACCATCTCTTCACGTCCATCCATCCAACAACACTGAAAAAGGGAGGGGTCTAACAACCACACCAATAATTCGTTTGGCAATCTGTATGGACTAACTCCAATATACTTTCAAGAGAATCAAATAGACAGTCAGACTCAATCTTAAGAAAAGTATATCAAAGAGTTATATCTCAATTCTCCATTCAATCCGCAATCAAACATATAGGAATTTGCGAGCCCGATTGAATATAAGAAATAACTTGGATGGTATCAAAAACTAATATCCAAGTGTCAATCAATTTAATCAACAACCCAAAGGTCGGATTCACAATTGATTGAACTTACGTACAACCTGTGATATTTCAATTATATAAACAAATATAATGCGGAAAAGAGATAACACAGACACCAGAAATTTTGTTAACGAGGAAACCGCAAATGCAGAAAAACCCCGGGACCTAGTCCAGAATAAACACACACTGATTAAGTTGTTACACCATTTTCCTACTACCTATTCATACTAGATGTAATACCTGCTTCAGCACTAATAAAACTCCTAGCACAACACCGATTGTGTTTAGGAATTTTTCTCGTAAATCTTCTAGCAGAACTCAAGGCTCTCTTTAGAAGATACAACAAAACGATTGATACGATTCGATCTTTTGTTTGCACAAAGTACCGATTTGATTTCCCTTAAGATTTAAATCAAGATTTTAGAAATCTTGTGTTTATTTTGATAAAAACAACTACTAGGTAAAAGTAATATCAAAACAAACTTGTAGATTAGGGATTATTATACTCTTCAATAAAGGAAGAGAAACCTAATGATTCTACAACAAGAACAACTAGAATAAATCTAGAGATATCTTGTTTTAAACTTCTTAAGTATTTTTCTGAGATACCTTAATCAAAGTTTTCTTTCTAGCTTCCGATTTCTACTAACAAGTGTTGGTATACGATCGGAAACTGAAATCTAACAAAACCTAGGGTTTATGATCAACAACTCTTGAATTGTTTTATGTCAGAAGAGAAAACCTTAGAATAGACAAGAGGTGAAAAACCTAGATTACAAGTTGTATAATCAATCACGAAGATTAAATCCAACTCGGCATTGTGATCCCCAATACAAAGACTTTATCTCACTCTTGTTCACGAAGAACAAAAGATATGGAAAACAACCTTATGATCTTACACCAATTTTCCAAAGGGGATGAAAAACGTGTAGCACTCACGAACCCTTTATTTATAGTGAAAGGTAGCTTGAAAGCTAAGCAAAGTTATTTTCCTTTTTCAAGACTCTCCTAATTTTGGGAGTCTTTCCTAAGGTCCAACTCTTGCCAAAATAATTAAATAAATAATTAATTATCAAACATTGTATTTATGTGAATAAATCACATTCTAACTTGGGAAGGAATCACAAACACTTTAATATGGTAATCAAATATGTTCGGATTAATAGCCATCTTGCCTAGATAAGGAAACATCACCAATTTGACTAAAAAAGACTTTTATTCACGTAATTGGGCCCAAGTCCGTGAACCGTTACAAGCAGTCCATGGATTGTTTCCTACTAGCGAACTGTAACAGTTACATCAACACTTATAACTGTTACTTTAATAAATCACTCATAACTTCATCGTTATAACTCGGAATTGAGTGATTCTTGGCTCGTTGAATTCGTAGGCTCATTCACTATAACATGAGAACCTTTCCAGGGATAAAGGTTATTGTCACAAAAGTCGTGGCTCAAATAACCTCAAGTATATATACATAAGTGTATATTTACCATCATAGGAATTGTTCCATGGAGTGAGCGTTTGTTTCGATAGATTAGAAAGATAGATTTGAACAAGAATCCAAGTGAAATAAATTACCACATACCTTTGTTGATGAAGTCCTTGTTGATGTCTTCTTGTAGTCTTCAAACTTCATCTTCCAAGAATAGCTTCAATACTACTTCTTAGACTTAATCTAGTCCGAAACTATCTATAGTATACTAAATCAAGAATGCATTTTGACAACTAAAATTGATAACTAACTTGACATACCAACGCTAGTGGGTTCAACCTAGCAATGCTCTAACAATCTCCCCCTTTGTCAATTTTAGTGACAAAAACATTTTACATATGGATTGTACTTGTTAAAAGCATTACAGCGCCAAAATCCGACATGCTTGATTTCCTTGGTTCTTCAACTCTGCGTGTGTTCTTCCTGTACTTGTTGAATATCCATCATAGTATTATTACACAACATCAAAGTTTCATTGTATCACAACTTTGAAAATAATACTACGGTGATATGTATCACTCCCCCTTAGTCAATACTCCATCTCAACATGAAAATCACTCCCCCTTACATAATGATCCGTAAACCATATGTATTTGTAGTGCGAACTACACATTAATTCTCCCCCTTTTTGTTAATATAAATTGGCAAAGGTACGAAAACTATTGGGATCCTCATGAAATTTTCACGGAGACACTTCATGACCAAAAGAAGAAAACATATCAACTTTGTTTAGACGATATCATAGAGTCGAAACTTAGTGACTTCATCAAGGAGTTTATTAAGATACAAATTAACCCCTACATGTTCCACAACCGCTTCTCCCCTCAAAGATACAACAATTAAGCACAAGTTTATTTAAGAACTCTCCCACATAAACTGTCATTCCCGAAAGAACAACAAGAGTGACCTTTCTCCTGGGAGAAGGATTTATATATTGGATTTTAGAAATCCTACAAGGAGATACCATTTAACAACCAATCATTGAAAGTCTCTCATGAGATCATTTTTCTAAAAATTTTATAACTATCTCATGGTAACAATACACAATATGTAATCATGAAGATCAAGTATTGTGATCATCTTTTCTAAGATACAAACTTGTATAAACAAGAATTGATATGCTTAGAAGGAAGAAAACTTTTCCACAAGGATTTACACCAAGAATGGTTACCATAAGTGTATGAAAAAGTTTCTTTGACAATAAAAACCGACATCCAATGGCTTTGATTATTGCTTCTAACTTGTTATACTTAAGAATTTCAATCACAAATCAAGTTAGGTAATTAAGAATCTTACACATGGTATTTAGCCATATTCATCTCAATCACAACTAGTTCAAATGACTTCAAATGAACTAGTTAAAGAGTTGTTCAATTGCTTAGGTCTTTATACATAAACACAATTGAAACAAAATCGGTTTGATTCATTTGAATCAATTTATGAACAATATAGCCACGGTTTGCAAAGATTGCATTCCTTATAATTTATTGTTTAAGTTCATGAACTACCGATTTGAGAAAATAACCACTTGGGTACGCGTACGGGTATGCGTACCTTAGCAACCAGATTGAGTTGGTTTTGGTTTCCAAACTCAGCTGAATTTTTCGGATAGAAAAGTTTTGCCAGTACGGGTACGCGTACCTAAGGTGACTGGTTTACTAGTTTGTAAACTACAAACTCAGCAGAATTTTCCGGGAGGAAAAGTTCCGCCAGTACGCGTACCCAACCTGTCTCATTTACCAATTCCGTATGAACACATATTCACACACTTGGTTTCCGGTACATGGATTTATACACTAATGTGCGAACACACTATATATGCTTATATCCATAGATGGTTACACAATCTCAACTCTACATTTTGATCATTGAAACGTTCTTCTAGAATGTTATAATAGTCGTTATTCACAACTATCGTCATCAAAGCAATTTTCAAGAGATTGAAACGTCATCATGACTTTTGTCACGGGTAAAGATGAACTTGGCTAAAGTGAAAGCTTCCACATATAAAAATTTAACCAACATAATATGTGCGCCCCAATTCTTTTGCAATCTTCACCGCATTTACTAGGGATTCTTGGTGAGGATGCACTTCCAACACAATCAGGTTGTGTTGAGGTGAAGAAAATCTTAGTCACCACAGGTATTTGAAACAAAACCATGCAAGGACTCTAGGAATTTAACAACTTCCTTGAAACTTTCAATAACTGTTCTATACCTTTCTAAGATGTTATCCCTTGTCGAACTCTTGTCTGGGAAATTCTTCTTAATAGTACTCGTTGCTTTATTGATCTTCTTTGGTACCCATTTCTGAGTAGATTTCGGAGCAACGTATTTCTTTTTCTCCCCAATATATTTATGAAATTTCTTGGAGGGAATACTAGAAGAACTGATATTATGAGACTCAGGTTTTCTCCAGTTTGGAACATCAGATCTTGTCATCTTAACAGAATCAGATCTGGTTTTATCTCGTTTAAGATATCTGCAATTCCTTTGCAAGTGACCTGGTTTTCCACAATAAAAACAATGTTTAGTATAATGGAAAAAGTTATGTTTAGTGTTAGCTAAATGTGCATGTGCTTGCTTTGGAGCTTGACAGAATTATCTCTTTTCGTCATCGGCAGTTTGCAGAGATACTTTACTTTTGTCAACCGTGGAAGGTTTTGGTTGAGAAGAATCTGTAGATTTGACAAATTTTACCTGTTTGCAAACACTAGGAATGTCTATTCCTTCATAGCCCAATCCTCGTGTATCACGATGAATTCTACATGCTCCCAATATCGAGGTTAATTTATCTGAGCTGCTATTTCTAGACAAACTCTCTTTGAAGCTCGAGTTTTCTTCTTCCAACCTTTTGACCTTTTCAAGTGCAATAAATAGATCATTCTTGGATGATTCAGATTAAACTTTGAGATCTTCTCGTTCCGAATCAAATAACAAGTTCATCTCAATGTTCTCCAAGTTATCTAGCTTTTCTTGAAGAGTAATTTTACGATCTCGACTTCCGACAATTTCTTCTTTAAGCATTCGTATTTCATTGAGATAATCTCTTGCACCAATATAATCAAGTTGGTCTTGCAAGTATTTATTCCAACTACGAAGTCTATCATATTTAACTTTCTCACTGAAAATGGTGTTTTCAGCTTCCGAGAGTTTCTGATGACATTCTTTAAGAAGATTATTAGCAACTGGATCAACATGGAACACTTCTTCGTCAGAATCAGAATCAGTATCCGAAAGAATTTTTCCAGAAGCTAATGCAACCTCGCCTGCGTACTCTTGGTGATCATAATCAGGTCCATCATCAAGAGTAGGCAAAGCTGCTGCATATGCCGATTGTCTACAGCTCCAGCTAGGACATACTGAAGACAAGTGCCCGAAACCATGACAGTTATAGCATTGTACATCATTATTAGGAGATGTTGTAACTTTAGAAAAACTCTTTTTTCCTGTCTCTCAAGAGTTTTCTAAATTGTCGTGGAGTAACATCCTTAGTATCTGGCGAACCAGATTTATCCTTGGAGGATTCAGAATTGTTTGCAGCTTTAAGATAAATCACCTATTTTCTAGATGCGTGTTCATTATCAAAGATCTTTAACTTTCCAACAAGATTATTTCTTGAGAGTGTAGAAAGATAGTTTGCTTCTTCAATGGCATGTTTCTTAGACTCGTATCTTGATGGTAGAGACCTGAGAATTTTGCACACAATAACTTTCTCCGAAATAGTTCTTCCTAATGAATATGAGGAGTTAACTATTTGAGAAAGTCTTGGTTAAACTCATCAAAGGTTTCATCATCATGCGAAGGTTTTCCCAGTCAAAAGCTAGATTTTGAAGCCTTGCTTCTTTCTCTGCGGCATTCCCTTCGAATACGGTTTCTAAGATATCCCAAGCATCTTTAGACTTATTACACGTAGTCACGTGGTGCTGAAGATCTGGGGTAATGGCATGGATGATAGCATTTAATCCATCATAGTTTTGCTTTGCAGCAAGAATCTCAAGATCATCTTAATCGCCAATATCCTTTGCAACAGTTACACCTTCTACTGTAACTAATGGAGGATTATAGCCATTAACAATACGAACCTATGATTGAAAATCTCGCGCTTGAATAAGAGCACGCATAGCAATTTTCCACCATAAATATTTCGTTCCATCGAAGGCTGGCGGTACGTGTATAGAGATACCACTTCTGTCCATAGAATCAGATTGCCACAAACACAGACTTATGAGGTATTAGCGTGTTTGCCCGCTCTGATACCAATTGAAAAGGCGGGGGTCTAACAACCACACCCAATAATTCGTTTGGCAATTTGTATAGACTAACTCCAATATACTTTCAAGTGAATCAACTAGACAGTCAGACTCAATCTTAAGAAAAATATATCAAAGAGTTATATCTCAATTTCTCCATTCAATCCGCAATCAAACTTATTGGAATTTGCGAGCCCGGTTGAATATAACAAATAACTTGGATGGTATCAAAAATCAATATCCAAGTGTCAATCAATTTAATCAACAACCCAAAGGTCGGATTCACAATTGATTGAACTTACGTACAACCTGTGATATTTCAATTATATAAACAAATATAATGCGAAAAAGAAATAACACAGACACCAGAAATTTTGTTAACGAGGAAACCGCAAATGCAGAAAATCCCGGGACCTAGTCCATAATAAACACACACTGATTATAAGCTGTTACACCATTTTCCTACTACCTATTCGTACTAGATGTAATACCTGCTTCGGCACTAATAAAAATCCTAGCACAACACCGATTGTGTTTAGGATTTTTTCTCGTAAATATTCTAGCAGAACCCAAGGCTCTCTTTAGAAGATATAACAACATGATTGATACGATTCGATCTTTTGTTTGCACAAAGTACCGATTTTATTTCCCTTTAGATGTAAATCAAGGTTTTGGAAATCTTGTGTTTATTTTGATAAAAACAACTACTAGGTGAAAGTAATATCAAAACAAACTTGTAGATTAGGGATTATTATACTCTTCAATGAAGGAAAAGAAACCTAATGATTCTACAACAAGAACAACTAGAATAAATCTAAAGATATCTTGTTTTAAACTTCTTAAGGATTTTTATGAGATACCTTAATCAAAGTTTTCTTTCTAGCTTCCGATTTCGACTAACAAGTGTTGGTATACGATCGGAAACTGAAATCCATCAAAACCTAGGGTTTATGATCAACAACTCTTGAATGGTTTTATATTAGAAAAGAAAACCTTAGAATAGACAAGAGGTGAAAAACCTAGATTACAAGTTGTATAATCAATCATGAAGATTAAATCTAACTCGGCTTTGTGATCCCCAATACAAAGACTTTTATCTCACTCTTGTTCACGAAAAACAGAAGACATGGAAAACAACCTTATGCGCTTACACCAATTTTCCAAAGGGCATGAAAAACGTGTAACACTCACGAACCCTTTATTTATAGTGAAAGGTAGCTTGAAAGCTAAGCAAAGTTATTTTCCTTTTTCAAGACTCTCCTAATTTTGGGAGTCTTTCCTAAGTTCCAACTCTTTCCAAAATAATTAAATAAATAATTAATTATCAAACATTGTATTTATGTGAATAAATCACATTCTAACTTAGGAAGGAATCACAAACACTTTAATATGGTAATCAAATATGTTTGGATAATAGACATCTTACCTAGATAAGGAAACATCACCAATTTTACTAAAAAAGACTTCTAGTCACGTAATTGGGCCCAAGTCCGTGAACCATTACAAGCAGTCCATGGATTGTTTCCTACTAGCGAACTGTAACAGTTACAACAACACTTATAACTGTTACTTTAATAAGTCACTCATAATTTCATAGTTATAACTCGTAATTGAGTGATTCTTGGCTCGTTGAATTTGTAGGCTCATTCACTATGACATGAGAACCTTTCCAGGGATAAAGGTTATTGCTACAAAAGTCGTGGCTCAAATAACCTCAAGTATATATACATAAGTGTACATTTACCGTCATAGGAATTGTTCCATAGAGTCAGCATTTGTTTCCATAGATTAGAAAGGTAGAATTGAACAAGAATCCAAGTGAAATAAATTACCATATACCTTTGTTGATGAAGTCCTTGTTGATGTCTTCTTGTAGTCTTCAAACTTCATCCTTCAAGAATAGCTTCAATTCTACTTCTTAGACTTAATCTAGTCCGAAACTATCTATAGTATACTAAATCAAGAATGCATTTTGGCAACTAACATTGACAACTAACTTGAAATACCAACGCTAGTGGGTTCAACCGAGCAATGCTCTAACAAGCACCTTTGTCCATTTCGATCTCAGTCACGTCCAAGATCTTAGCCATCGTTATACGGCAACCTGACAACAACACTCGTCTGTCGACTGCAACTTAGGCCATTATCAAGCACCGTTAATCAAGCCATACTTCTCATCTGTTGTGTTCAATCTATTCGATATCTACAGCCAACCACCATTAACACCCAAACTCATCTGTTGTTGTTGTTCTATCCATCTCCATATACACACTATACTGCCAGCACTCTTGCCTTCAAAACCTCGCGTCTCAAGTCTTTGTTTGCTGCCAAATCGATCGCCATCCAGGATATGACACCAACCTGTTCTGTCCAAATCTCGGTCACTTGCCTCAGCTTGTTGTAAACAACTCAGCCAATCACCACCGACTGTATTCCCGTGCTTTTCTGACCATCAAACATTGGCCATATAAGACTAGTTAAGCCATGCACAACGATTCGGCTCAAACAATACCCATTTCAGTCGAACCATCTATTCACAGCTCGTACAAACAATCACTGCCAACAAATACTTCAGCTATCAAGAACCCTTGATATCATAAGAACCTCCGAGTACCGACGACTGCAACAAATCGTCCAAATCCAGACCACAACACTGCCCGATATAGATTTACCACTTAAACATCGAACGCAAACCCTATACCAGTTAAACTCTATTTTGGACTCCATAGAAGCCACTGCATGTAACTATTCGACCCTTGCATGCTTGACCAGACAAAGAGAACTCTTGGTTGCTTCACTGCCGGCCTTGAGGCATAGGCTTAGATGGTGCTTTTTGTCACAACCGCTAAATAGCTTTTACTTTAGTCGTTTTTCCTTTCGATGTTCGCATTCGCTCATATTTCCTACAAATAGCTCAAAACAGTGTTATTATCCAAAATATCGAGTCCTAGCTAACATAAATATGGATATAAAATATAGCACCTACGTGCTTATCAACATCCCCACACTTATATTTTGCTAGTCCTCGAGCAAAATAAATAATATATCCGCTACACAGCTGGATAAAGAGTGAAGTCTGCTAAACAGCGAGAAGGATCCGCTAAACAACAGGACCGGGAGAAATGTCTGCTAAACTGCGAGACGGATCCACTAAACAATGGATAAAGATGTCTGCTAAACAGCTAGACAGAAATACCCTATAAACAGCTGATTTTTTTTTTTATTGCAGACCCGCTAAACAGCTGATCATAAAATGAAAATCTGAAAAAGAATGAAAAAGACCCGCTAAACAGCTGGTCATATAAAATACTCTAAAATAAATAATTTTGATTATTTTTTTTGTAGACCCGTTAAACAGTTTTTTTTTTTCAATCAAAATTCCTAATGAAAATGCCACTCCCCCATGCTTAAACATTACATTGTCCTCAATGTAATTGAGTCATCCAACGTAGAAATTAAGATGGGAAATTCCTAAAATGCTAAAAGTAAACAAACAAAAATGAAACAAGAACATATATGTACCTACTGGAATATACAAATAAGACTCACCATATATCAACAACCTAAATATTTGGGGATCAACCCAGAGCACAATATATACAATTAATGACAACCTCACACTCTCGCTGTAGCAACGTAAAGATATAGAGACTATCAAAAGAAAAGAGCCAACCCCTTTTGCAAAGGATGTATCATTTTGATCAAAAATAACCGAGTCAAAGGTTCGCTAGATATGAGATCTGAAACAATTTGAGAGACATGCACAAGCAAAGAGAATTCACGAGATGCAAAATAATCTAGTAATATTGGAGAAGCACGCAATTCTAATCCAAAATTAGGAATCTTCTGAAAAGTTGTGCTAACAATTCTAGGTATATTAACTTCTCCATAGGGTTTGTGACCCTGTACTGAATTATCATCATAATCATCATCAACCAAGGAATCAATAGGAATATTACAAAAAAGATGATTAAAAGAAAACTTATAGATTGAGTGTAACATCTCTAAATCGTTAGACTTAACTAAGGTTTCCTCGGAATTAACACATTTTTCATAAGCATCATTGTTATAGCATTTATATGTCACACTCTCTAAAAGAATGGTGTCCTCAATCCTAAACTCATCCTTTTGAATAGGCGAGTGATCATTAACACGATCAGGAGTTGGACTAAATACACCACCTTCACTCGGTATGACAATGTATCCATTCCTATGATCACAACTTTCAAGTTCATCATCATTCTCCATATACATTGATTCATTAGTTAAAGCGGTTTCATCATAAATATCAAGAGTATAAGAAAAATTATAACTTGTATCCTCAATCAGACTATGATCTTCTACCGACTGCGTTAGTTGAGCAATCGATAAATCAGCAAGTTGAGCAATATAAGCTTGGGTTTTACTCAGCTCGGCAAAAAATAACTCATTAGCTTTGGTTTGTTCAACAATGTCAATATTGAGGCGTTCTACCAAAGATAGTTGTGATGCAGAAGGGTCATAGTAAGATTGATTATCTCTCTCATACTGTGACGGAGAAATGTGTGAATAATAATTAGAATCAACACGTTGTGGCTCATAATCATGGTAAGGTTGGCAACGATCATAATCTTCACAAGGTCCGGAATGATCATACCTATGAGAATAATTCCAATCATTATTTACACACTCTTCAGGTTCTTGATAATGAGAAGGTGCTTATGCATACTCCTCATGTGAAATATCAGATGACTCCTCTATCTCATCTCTTTTGGTAAGATTCCAAAAAGCTATAAAAGAAGTCAACTCGCTGGAAACCATTATACGAAGTAATTCTCAATAACTTACCTTGCAAAAGCTTTGCGAGAATATCAAGTACTTACTTTAGGCCAGTTGTTGACTCCAATCGTCGCTCTTCAGACTAAGGTACGTATGAAAAATCAAATATGAAAATGGGGGGTATAACAACCACACCCAACAATTCTTTTGGCAATCTGAGAGGACTTACTCCAATATACTTTCTATAGAATCAACCAAACAGTCAAACTCAATCTAGAGTAACGTATATCAAAGAGCTGATCTCTAACTCTTAATTCAATCTGCAATCAGCAAATAGAAATCTGCGAACCCGATTGAATATAAGAGGAGTTACTTGAACGATACCAAAGACCAATTTTCAAGTGTCAATCAATGTAAATCAACAACCAAAGGTTGGATATTCTAATTGATTGATCTTATCGCACAACCTGTGATATTTCAATTATATAACAAAATATAATGCGGAAAAGAAATAAAACAGACACCAGAATTTTGTTAACGAGGAAACCACAAATGCAGAAAAACCTCGAGACCTAGTCCAAATTGAACACCACACTGTATTAAGCCGCTACAGACTCTAGCCTACTACCAATTAACTTCGGACTGGACTGTAGTTGAATCCTAATCAATCTCACACTGATTCAAGGTACAATTGCGTTCCTTACGTCTCTGATCCCAGCAGGATACTACGCACTTGATTCCCTTAGTTGATCTCACCCACAACCAAGAGTTGCTACGACCAAAGTCGAAGACTTGATAAACAAATCTGTCTCCACAGAAAAGTCTATAGATTGAATAAATATGTCTTCCACAGAAATACCCAAAGGTTTTTGTTCCGTCTTTTGATAAATCAAGGTGAACATGAACTAATTGATAAACCAGACTTATATTCCCGAAGAACAGCCTAGTATTATCAATCACCTCACAATAATCTTAATCGACTAGCGAAACAAGATAATGTGGAATCACAAACGATGAGACGAAGATGTTTGTGATTACTTTTATCTTGCCTATTGGAGAAATTAATCTCTAGTCAATTATTTCAACTGTACTCAATACGATAGAATCGGGCAAGATCAGAACACGCAACTAGAAAGAAAATAGTTGGGTCTGGCTTCACAATCCCAATGAAGTCTTTAAATTCGTTAACCTACAGGGTCTCGATAGAAACCTAAGGTTAAAGGAGAATCGACTCTAGTTATGCAACTAATAACACACAGGAGGTGTGGGGATTAGGTTTCCCAGTTGCTAGAGTTCTCCTTTATATAGTTTTCAAATCAGGGTTTGCAATCCAAGTTACCTTGGTAACAAAGCATTCAATATTCACCGTTAGATGAAAAACCTGACTCAACCAAGCTAATATCTTTCAACTGTTAGATCGAACTTAGCTTGTTACACACAAATGAAATGTACCCTTATTTAGATTTATGTAACCGTACCTAAACGTGTACACTATGTTGGTTCACAAATAATTAACCGAGGTTAGCCATATGATTACTCTCATATCAACCTTATTCATCTTAACCATAAATAGTTCAAATGGCTCAAATGAAACTAGTTAAAGAGTTGTTCAATTGCTATATTCTCATAGAATTATACAAGAACACAACTGAAGCAAAATCGGTTTGATTCACTCGAATAAATCATGAACATTATAGCCACGGTTTGCAAAGATTTCATTCCTTATTATATAAATGCTTATGTTCATATTTAAAACCGATTTTAGAACTTTAACCTTCAAGTATGCAAACGGGTACGCATACTTGAAATACCCGGACTAACATTGAGTTACGCCAGTACGCAAACGGGTATGCAAACTTCAAATCCCATCAGAAATTCTCGGACATGAACCTGTATGCCAGTACGCAAACGGGTACGCATACTTAGGTTCCCGGATTTCTCAAACCAACAGGTACGCAAACGGGTGCGCATACTATGGTTCCTGGACATGGATTACATATGTGCAAGAGTGCATAACATGACATATCTACTAATGGTTAAGTGTTCTAAACTCTTAGTTCAATCATTGAAACTTTCTTAGAGGATGACAACAGCCGTTTTCACACACTATTAGCATCAAAGCAATTTTCAAGTTATTGAAATAATCATTACGAAACATTCCAAGACAACACCAAATGATTGTATCACACAAACCATGCAAGATGTTACTCGGCAATTTTCACATGATATAAGATGAACTTGGTCGAAGCGAAAGATTGCCAACACATATTTCGAGAAATATGTAAGCGAGTTAAACTCAGCTCGAAATCTCAAATGTGTATATAGAAAACTATATCGTAATACGACTTATGTCTCAATATAGGAGATAAAGTAGAAATAGATTTTCCAAGTGATAGATGAGTTTAAGTCTCCACATACCTTTTGCCGATGAAGTTCCACAAGCTCCCCTTAGTAGTTCTTCGTCTTCAAATGATGAACAACGTGAAAACTAAGCTCAACTACACAATCTATGTCCTAGTCCGAGACATCTATAAATAGGCTAGAAATCAAGACTTATAGTTTTAATCACTAACATTGACAAACATGCTTGAGATAACAACGCATGCGAGTTCGACCGAGCAGTGCTTGAGATAGCAACGCATGCAATCACACGGTGTCTAACTAGCAGACAAAGGAAAGTACGGGTCGAACCCACAGGGAGCGGTGGAAAGTACTGCAATTAATATCTCTAATAAACTAACCAGAGATGATGTTTTTGTGATTTTTAGAATTAAGGATTTAAAATGAATGAAAAGAAAAGATAAATAATTAAATGCAATGAGAAGGAGCCGGTAACCAAAGTCTATGGATTCCACTACTATTTATAATTCAACACCGAAAATAATTTAAATTCTAAATCTATGTTTATATCTTTGTTCTATTTCAACACCTATTATTGGTATAATTTTCTCTAATATAACTTGCATCTTCTCGCTGACTCTTTGCAGCAAAACCCATTCAACCATCACATGCATCTTCATTGATCCAACAGCTCCATACAACACAACAGACTGAACCTTCCTAGTTTTCAACATCTGTATCTTCTATTCTTTTTCACTCGGTTTCAACTCTAACTAACTCTTCACGTCCATCCAACCAACATCACCTTTCTCCATGTCGATCTCAGTCACGTCCAAGCTCTTATCCATCGTTATACGGCAACCTGACAGCAACACTCGCCTGTCGACTGCAACTCAGGCCATTAGCAAGCACCGTTAAACAAGTCATACTTCTCATCTGTTGTGTGCAATCCATCCGAGATCTACAGCCAGCCACCATTAACACCCAAACTCATCTGTTGTTGTTGTTGTTCTATCCATCTCCATATACACACTATACTTCCAGCACTCTTGCCTTCAAAACCTCCCGCCTCAAGTATTTTTTTGCTGCCAAATCGATCGCCATCCAGGCTACAACACCAACCTGTTCTGTCCAAATCTTGGTCACTTGGGTCAGCTGGTTGTAAACAACTCAGCCAATCACCACCGACAGCATTCCCGTGCTTTTCTGACCATCAAACATTGGCCATATAAGACCAGTTAAGACATGCACAACGATTCAACTCAGCCAATACCCATTTCAGTCGAACCATCTATTTACAGCTCGTACAAACAATCACTGCCAACAAATATTTCAGCTATCAAGAACCCTTGATATCAGAAGAACCTCCGAGTACCGACGACTGCAACATCTCGTCCAAATCTAGACCACAACACTGCCCGGTATAGATTGACCACTTAACAATCGAACGCAAACCCTACACCAGTCAAACTCTATTTTGGAATCCATAAAAGCCACTGCCTGTAACTGTTTGACCCTTGCATGCTTGACCAGACAAAGAGAACTCTTGGTTGCTTCACTGCCGTCCTTGAGGCATAGGCTTAGATGGTGCTTTTTTTCGCAACCGCTAAATAGCTCTTACTTTAGTCGTTTTTCCTTTCGGTGTTCGCATTCACTCATATTTCCTACAAATAGCTCAAGAAAGTGTTATTAGCCAAAATATCGAGTCCTAGCTTACATAAATATGGGTATAAAATATAACACCTACGTGCTTATCATAGATTCACACTCAATCGATATAGATCTCAAAGAGAAACTATAGAGAGTTGTCGATCATACGCAACTAAATCACTCAAGGCTATCAAAGATAAACCGATCCTAGTTGGATCCCAGCTAATCAAGGTTTGTGCACTAAATCCACAAGATACGAAAACTAAAAAGAATTTTTCTTCGTCTTCGAATCTTCTACTGCCTTCAAATACCTGCACAACAACACTTGAATCCTCTTGTGATAAATCACACACAGAACGGAGTCTAATAACAATGGATTATCACAAGATGTCTTTAGATCCGAAGAAAGTTCTAAAGATCCCGTCGATACTTTGATCTAGTCTAAGTGAATCTCATATCAGAAGAGAAGATTTTTAAGAATAAACAAACTATGTGCAATCAAATTTTCAACAACCATTAGTCAATTAAATCAATAATCGAAAACTAATAACACTGCAATTATCTAGTTTCCCACCAACGGTACTCGTAGAGCTTCTTGATCCCACAGAAGTCTTTAAACGAGCGGTCGTAAGAGATTTCACCTAATTAAGATACTTTCCTCTCCGAATAGACGACTCCACCAGAAACAACAAGAAATGAAGTTTTCCTGGCTCTTACTTGCAAACTCTTTTTTTTTTGCTTAATAATAAGAATTTTATTAACCCAAAGAGTTCAAAGAATTCAAGCTAAGTTCCATTGGAACTAAATTCTAATAAGATAAAACCAAATAAATATGCCTTCATTCTCCATCCTTACAATTTTAAAAAAAATCTATAATATGCTTGCTCTGGATTTTCCAGTCCATCAAGGAATGGAGGTTTATTGTCAAAACTGATTTTTTCTCCTCTAGCCAGATTAGACCCTATGTTAGCCAGTCTATCTGCTGAAAAGTTTATTTCTCTATAGCTATGAATGAAGATACAGGATGTAAGGGTAGCAATTTTATTCCATCTTGCTCTAGCATACCATAGGATTCTCTGAGTCTGGAAAGCTTTTGAATCTGCCTTTGAATCAGACTTGAATATCAAATTGTAAAATCCTTGACTTATTGCTCACTCACCTGCATTTAAGATAGCTATTATTTCTGCAAAGTAATTAGTGGAAATCCCCAAACAACCAGCAACTACAATAACACATGCACCTTCCTTGTTTCTACCTATGAATCCATACCCTGAAGCACCTGAATTACCTTTTGATGCGCCATCACAACATAGTAATAATCTGTTTGTTCAGGCAGATAGAAAAAGATCTCCATTACTCTGTCAGTTCTAGTTTTTCTGCTCTTTATGCCAAATGCTTTAAGTACCTGCAAATCATATGTGCTATCCCAGATGGGTGCCTGCATTCTAACTTCACTTTCTGCAGTAAGCTGCATTACTTTTATCTTTATAACATCCATTTTGTAGTTAGCATTTTCATACACGCATTGATTTCTCATAAACCATATCTCCGCAACTCTCCATAATTCATTTACTGCTGGGCTTTTTTCTTTTGCTAACTTTAACATTTCTCCAAAGGATTTTGGATTTGTAAAGTTGAAGATTCCCCCCTAACCAACTCCAGATTATCTCACTGTACTTACAATACCACAAAATATGTTCCTTATTCTCTTCATATTGTTTACATCTTGTGGTTAATTGAAATTTTCTCTTTTTCATATTTTCATCTGTTGCACATATATTTCTCGCAAGTTTCCAAACATTTCCAGATAAACTTGGATGAATTGAACAGTGCCATACCCTTTTTTGTCCATTTAAGAACATGAAACTTCTCTCTTATGCATTCAACTGCTGATGATACTGAGAATTCACCAGTAATAGACCATGTACAGATCCTTCTATCAACACCATTGTCCACTACTAGCAATTCACTTACATCTATCAGCTCTAGTAACTCACTAAGAATTACCCACTCTCCATACACTAACAAATTTGATACTTTCATGTCAGGAAACATACTCATGAATTCATTCTAAGGATGTAGTTCTTTTAAACACCTATCTAGAATCCATTTATCACTCCATACAGATATATCCTCCCCATTTTCCTACTATTCATCTAGTAGAATCGTGCATATCATCTGCAACCCATTTTATCACTATATAGAAGATTTTTTATAATATGAAATCCATTCTCCCTTATTATCCTGGAACTTAGCTTGAAAATATTTGGACCACTCATCTGTGCCATTCTGCATTTTCCAGTATAATTTCATTAGTAAAACTTTACTGATTACCTCTAACCTTTTGATTCCCAGACCACCTTCACATATTGGAGAGCAAACTTTATTCCATTTAAGAGTATTATTCTTTTTACTTGCTGGATCACCACTCCATAAAAAATTTCTGATAAGTCTCTCACATTCTTGCAAAACTTTCTTTGGCGATTTATACACTGACATGTTGTAAATGGGGATACTACAAAGAACAACCTTCATAAGTACCAATCTCTCCTGGAATGATAGTAATTTTCCTATCCATCCTGTTAGTTTGTCTTGGATCATCTTCACACATCCCCATACATGAACTGATTTGATGATTCCTAGTTTTAATATAACACCCAAATATTTATCTGGAAATTCTGCAATGGGATATTACATTCTTCATATATTTGAAGCCTTCTACTTTCAGTTTTTCCACCTATGAAGCATTTACTCTTCTCCAAACTCACCACTTGACCTGATGCAGATTGATAAGTTGCTGGTGTTTTCATTAATTTCCTAACATTTACTTTATCTCCATTGCAGAAAATGAATATATCATCTGCAAAGAAAATATGTGATGGTCGGATGCCTTTTCTGTTAACCATTTTCTTTAAACTCCCTTCATGTATCATTTTTGAAATATTTTTACTGAGGACATCCTTTTCTGTTAACTAGTGCCTTTAAACAAGAAATGCAAACTCAAGTATTTATAGACCAAGGTTGTTTGGACAACAAGGAAATTCCAAAACCGAAAATATTCTCAAGATATGCAATAAAGTACCTAAGTTCGGTTTTCCTATTCCCAATAAATGTCAACCAATATTTCTGAAAACTCTCATGGAAAAACTAACTAATAATATATTCCTGGTAACTAGAACATATATTATGAAAATCGTAATTAAATGCTTTTCATTTTTTCGGACCAGTGATCACCTTGAGTATCAAGGAATATCTTTGAGCAATAAATGATAAGAGTTATGTACATGTTCAAATATGTCGACATCTATAAGTTTCTTACCAAACCCTAATTCCAAGCTTCACACAAAACTTACAGAGATACGTGAATATTGGAAACTCTGTTTTGCTTCTTCGGATAGGTTGTACCAACCTCACAATGTAAGTTGTGATCGGTTATACCATGTTTCTCAAACTAGATTATGACCGGTTACACCTTGCTTCCCAGAGGTAGCTTTTGATCTGTTACACCTTACTTCCTGAGTTAGCTTGTGATCGGTTACACATTGCTTCCCAAATGTATCTTGTGATCGATTACAAATAACTTCCAATTCATCTTGTGACCGGTTATACCTTGGTTCCCAAAGTAACTTATGGCCGGTCACAACTTGCATTCCAATATAACTTGTGATCGGTTACAACTATATTTACAATGAAGCTCATGACCAATTGCAACAAACTATATTATATAGGCTATGACCGGTTATACCATAAATCTCAACAATTTAAGATAGGTTCTACCAAAGTCATCTTCCATTGGTCGTCCAAAAGATATTCAAAGAATAACAAGACCAATCATGATTTTCTTTCGATTATGAAACAAGTTCATAAATGTACTTCCTTTAAACAAATGTTGTAAAACATTGTTTCCTAGGGTGAAATCATTTCTATATAATGCACACATAATCAAATAACCATATACAGTATATTATGTCGATGTCGTACTTACGAAGTTCCAAAAGATAAGCGTTCATACTTCGTGATATGTTTTCCTTGACACTTTGATTATACTATAAGGACCAGGTCACATCACTAGAGTATTATATACAATATATACAACTTCGTATGTTATGTTTTCAATATAGCACGACTTGAAAGATACGTTAGGAATAGAAACAAGATCAAGTCAATATTACTAACCTCAAGTGAAAGGATGATGCCGTCGTTACTTCTTCTCATTCTTTAGGTCTTCGGAGTAATACTTGTATGTCTCAACATTCCTAGACTTTCCAGTCTAACCTAAACGAAGTTGACTCTAGTATTTAATCAAGCGACTCTAGATGAGTTTTGATACTAAAATATAGCAACCAAACTTGACGTACCAATGCTTGGTGAGTTCAACCGAGCTATGCTCTAACAGAAAACAATCCCAATATGCCACGTGCTCAAAGATTTTGTAAATAACTCGTCCATCAAAAATTGTTTTGAAAAATACTAACTTATAATTGATTTATTTTTTCAGTGGGAAGCCGATTATGAGGATGTTCATGGAAAGAAGTTTGACCTTCATGGTTGCTATCGATGGTTGCTATCGAGTCTTGGAAGAAAGTACTTATACTGATTTTGATCACTATTATTGAGACCTATGTTTGCAATGTAGTGAGCTTTTCTTTAAATTTTATGCCGTGCAGTACGTATGCCTTTCCGTTTCAATGAAGTTTTATGAAATATGTATGCCTTTTCCGTTCCTCGGTTCCTAAAAATGGCACAATCATATAAGCACAAGGAAAATTTCTAGTTTTTTTTTTTGCAAATACAGAACTAGTAACGTCTAGTAAAGTCCCAACCGAGTTAAGCTTCATGGCTAGAAAAACTGGAAAACCGTTAAATAAACTTACGGTTGCGAAATTTGTATCACGGCTGGGACACAGCGGTCACGGTTGGAAATTCCTAACCGAGCCAAAAGAAAATTTTCTAGTTTTCTGCAAATACAAAACAACTAACGGCTAGGAAAGTGCCAACCGTAATGAGAAATTCACGGATGGGAGTTCTTAGAGTCCTTATCGTAACTATCATTTCACAGCTAGGTCGACATGAACTCCTAGCCGCAATCAACCCAGAAGCAGTTTTCCTAAACCCTAAATTCATTTATCTTACATATTAAACCGATCTAAAGGTAAAATAAATGGTGGGGTTTTCAATTCTTAACATTCGGGAGGATTTACTAGTGTTTGGACAGTTGATGGTGGTGAATAAGCAAGGATACCAAGTACACCACCAACTTTTTCGTTCGGCAACCTGTTGTAATAGGGTAAAAACTGAGTCTGCTGAAAATGATAAATTGGGTGTGCCACCGATAAACGAATCTAAACCCTAAACAAATGTACTGCACAGGAGTACTTTAGATTCGAAAGATAAATTTGTACAATTCCGTCCTAAACCAAGAAATGGTCGTCCAGTCTTACTTCAGTCACAAAATGAAGGAGAAGGGTTAATTTTAGGGAGGGAAGCAAAGAAGGTGTTGAGATCAGAATGATGAACTATGAAAGTGTGGTTGTTTTATGACTTGTATCAGAATGTAGAACCCGCTTGCAGAATGTAAGCTATAATATCTTGGTGTTTTTTGAATACTTGTGTTATGAACTCTTGTCAGTTGAAATAGATTGAAAATCTATTTATACAAGCCATAGTCGAACACACACTGATCTCATAGGAAGTGGAAGTAGTAGAGTGATGGAGAAGTGGGATCGTGTAGAATGGTAAAAACCATGTCCCTACTATGAGGGGAAGACTGGTTGGTTTTACTCCCACTACTTCTCTACTGCCACTAACTGTCCGCTTTCTTGACACTTTCTCATAATGGGCATGTTGCATGCCGCACGCTGTAAACTGCCAGACCAATACCCTGATGAACATCCCCCAGTTTGTGACATGTTTGATGTCTCAAGTATTTTTGTAGAAAATATGGAGCAAGTTACACAAACATTGTAAGAAGTCTCACACGTTAATTTTTGAGTGGGTCTTACTTGCAAGACCTAATTATTTCGACCAATCACGCGCAAGCTAGGCGGCAGGTAGTCAGTCCTCATAGGAAGGGGATGACTGGTAGTCATCATGGAATCTCATGGGTCGACCCAAATTAGATCTAAGCCGATTAAATCAGCTACCCAAGTTGGATGGTTAAGATGATTTGCAGAAGTTTATGTTAATTCATGAAATTTCGTAATCAGAAAATTCAGATGTGAGACCCTCACTAAAACTGCTGTAGAATTCTCATGCGAACTCGGATTTTGATGATCCGCCCTCCATTCTTATCAGAAAAGAATTTCCTCTCTTTCTAGGTGGGAATATTAAGGTTTTGAGCTCGTTTAGGAGGTGAAAACAGCCTGATAGTAAAAACCAAGAAGAATTCAGGAGGAATTCTGTCAGTTTTCAGCCATGACCTAGATCTCCTTTTAAGATGTATCTTTTAGCTCGTTAATCCGATTGATGTGATTTTTTAGTATGTTATACTAGATATCCATACGAAACTTTTGGCATATAGGTCATGTCCATATTCTTTAAGAGTTGCTCCCAGATGTTCGTCCAACCTTGGGTGACCTTTTGGATATCGTTCAACCTAGTTAAATCGATCTGATTGTTGAGAGCGGAGCATGTAGGCTATAAGCAGGTAAATATCATGGAGCTTGCATATTAGAAGAGATTTGATTGGCCGATGGGAAAGAGGGGACACGTACAACCATCTTTAATTAAAAGTGTAGCTTACAGCTTTAGAGCGATCTGATTGGTCGATGGGAAAGAGGGGCCGACGGACAACCATCTTTAATTAAAAGTGTAGGATGATCGAATTTTAATAGTGGTAAAGGATGTCGTTCACTCGGACTTTATTGAGATTGATTCTAGGCTTACATATAAAAAATACTAAAAAGAAGAAAATATGTACAAAATATTTGTCACAGGATGAAGAGAGTTATTGAGACTAGGATTTCGTCGAATTCGTAACATAGGGTTCAATTTATTTATTCTCAACAAATAAAGCTCAATAGATAAAATTAACATGGACTCTGGTTTTGCCAAGGTAGATTCTCAAAAGATTGGTTGTAAATCCTAAGCATGATGTATCAAAACATTTAAGCTAAGCATACCTCATCAAATTAAATGACAACCAATTAATTCAAATCATATTTCAATTAAAATCAATGCAAAAGTCTTAAAAAGAATTAAATAATTTTACCCATGTATGAAATTCGTCTTCCTCCGTCGTCCCAGAGATGGGTTCTAGCTCCGCATGGTAGAAACACACTCAAAGAAGTTTTTCATTGCTTAAAAAGGTGTTCACAATAATGAAAATAGGAGAAAATTAATAAAAACCGGGTTTGTAACAATTATATTTGTTACAAACCAAACTGGTACAGAGAACGATAACTATGAAGTGTCGCTGGTACTGTTGAAATACGACTGTCTTCTGTGGTCTTATGTTCTTCGTGTTCTTCTTCACCAGCAGAACTGGTTTGTCTCTGCAACTTGATTTTTCTCCATCCTCAACTCTCTGTTCGCGCCCCTATCACTCCATCCCATTTCCATGTAATCCCAGCAGCTTATATATACCCCACAGAGACAAGAATATTCGCTCATTACTCCGGAAAATCTTTCCATAGCTCGGCAGTAAATAAAAATAATCTCGGATAATTTTCTTTCCTTTCTCGCCTCTTCATGCGTCTGCAGCTGTATGATTCGTGTAAAAATACTCCAAATACATCCAGTCATCATCCAGAAGTGTCAAACACGCATCAGTCACACGAAAATCACTTGATCATACACTCAGAACTTGGAATGGACTAACCAAACCCGAGATCCCCGGATTTCTTCAACGCGAGAATCTAGCCAATTCTATCCGACAAAATAAGCCATACCAGGCCTGTTAAGACCAGTCACATCATCCAAACAATTCCCAGCCATTGAGTCTCATGAAATCACGTCCAATTCTTGATTCTAAACTCTGCCAGTTCACTGCTCCATTATCCCTCCAAAAACTCGAATTTGAAATGTAGAAGATGGTGTCCCCCTAACCAGATGTGGGGTGCGAATATCCAAGAAGGTGCCCCTTAGTAATTGAGGTGCCCCTTATCCAAAATGAGAGTCCGAATAGCAAAACTCCTCCGGGGTTCCAAAGAGCACTTTTTGAGCAACTTTTTCCACACAAGTGTATTTCTCCAAAAACAGCTACACAAACATAAAAACACCATAATAAGTACAAAATCAAGCACTAACAATAGAGACACTGAGGACAATTCAGACACAAAAATGTGTCTATCAAATACCCCCAAACTTATTATTTGCTAGTCCTCGAGCAAATTTAATGACTACACTTAGCACGTGCAGCAAGCCGTTAAACCTCTAGGTGGCCCTAGTGGCGGAGTGTCGTCTCCGGAGGGTTTACCAGAGGTGTACCCACAAAACCTTTACTCTAGACCCTAGCTATCTACGCAGAACCTTGGAAGGAACTAAAGAATCTCCTTGGTTGGCATACTTATTGACTACAGGAGGAAGTACCCTGATGCGAAATTCCAATTGATGTACACGAGTTTGCACTCAAGCATACTAAAATTCATATAAAGTGACAGAACTCTACTCAGATAGTTTCTGGACATCATAAACCGGAGTCAACCAATCACATGGATAGATTAAGAAGATTGATGTAGAGAAAAACGTAGATGATGTTGACTAAGGTGAGCCTATCCTAATGGACTGAGATACTGGTCTGGACTAATATCAACACACTGGCATATACAAGGGGACCAGTGGTCGATAATCCTAACTCTAGGTCAACTCAGCTGGCATATACAGGGGTACCAGTGGTCGACTTTATTGTATTTATTCCGGTTGGTCTGGTGGTCTGTTTTTTTTTTTTTTTTTTTTTTTTTTTTTTTTTTTTTTTTTTTTTTTTTTTTTTTTTTTTTTTTTAATCTCAGTCACTCTATTTCACCCTAGCAATGGTAAAAAGAAAAAAAATAGAAGTGATCAGGATTCTTTCGATGTTTCCATCACGAGGATATGGCGAAACTACCATGTTTTCTTTTTTTTCTAACACCCGAGCTTTGTGCTTTTATGAATAGAATCTTTAGATGTTTCCATCTAATCAGATTGGTTCCTCAACTCCTACAACCAAGATGTTCCCATCCACTTAGATTGGTTAATGCCATCTTTAATAAGCATAAATTTCTAGGCTCTGGAGTTTATTTTTTTATACTGCAACTAAAAAGTTTCTCCCATACCCCAAACTTAAATTTAACATTGTCCTCAATGTTCTAAAGATAAAATTTAAAAGCATGAACAAGGAGAAACTGTTACCACTTGAAGCAAAAGAGTTAAGGAAATATATTACCGCGTTGCATGAGCATGGGTTACCTCCCAAGAAGTGCTAAGTTTAAAAAAGTCTTCAGCCAGACTAGGAAAGGATTAATCACCTTGCAGAATCATATAGCAGTAACCGGAATAACTGTGGGTCATCTGGATCAAAAATTATTACCCAAAAGAAGAGAAAATCGTAACATACCATGAAGATACCGAACATACCCTTATTTAACTTTAAGACAACAATATCTAGTTGTGGTTCAGGTTCAGGCTCTATAAAAGGGTCTAGATAAAAGGTTTTCATTGGCTGGACTTCCTCAAAGGAAGGATCCTGAAGGTCAGGTTGTAGAGTCTGGAAATACTCAACTAAGAATTTAGAAGCACATAAAAGTAACCTGAATAACTTGGGATCCTCTAAATCAATCAAATTTGACTTACACAGCTGACCATAATGAACGTGGCAGTCTTCCTTAAACAAATGTGTCGACCTTAATCTCTTAAAGTAATTATGTTTAGTCTCAAAACTCAATAACCGACACATCTGAAATTCAAACGTTCCACAATTGGAATAAAAGTTTTTGGTGGGAAAACAAAATCAATCTGGGTATCATAGCTTGGGTAAACCACATCAACCATAGGATGGGTTTCTAACAACTGAACTTCTTCCTGGTCATTATTAGGTTCGGGAGAGCTAGTATGAAGGTAATCTGGCACAATGGTTGAGGCACATATATCAAGTCCCAAGTGAGGGATCTCTGTAAGAGCTAAAGGTAAGGTACAAGGAGAATGATAATCACCCCCAAACTTAGAGTTTTGGGTGTATCTAGATAGACTAGCTACAATTTCCCTAATTTCTAGATCATCGGAAT
This sequence comes from Papaver somniferum, assembly GCF_003573695.1. Taxonomy (NCBI): domain Eukaryota; kingdom Viridiplantae; phylum Streptophyta; class Magnoliopsida; order Ranunculales; family Papaveraceae; genus Papaver; species Papaver somniferum. Next base: position 20,441,088 of record NC_039358.1, read on the forward strand.
CCTGAAAATGGTCAATTTCTTCGTGTAGATTATACTCAGGTGATGCATCCTCACTCATATTTAAAAGCTCTACGAGTTCATCTTCTTCGTCTAAGACTAATGTTTCTAAATCGCTAGACTCTAAAACAATATTCTCAGAATAAACTCGTTCCTCTAAACTATCGTTGGCTTCGTAATCATAAGGAAATACTACATCGTCTAAAACGGGAGTATCTCTAGTCAAATCCTCGTCCTTTTGAATAGGTGAATAATTATTAAAATTATTTGGATTTGAACAAGAAACATTATCATTATTAAGTTCAATTGGAGTAACAAATTCCTGATCACTATGCCTACTTATTTCAAATTCTTCATCAACACTATCCTCATCATAATCATCATTATAATAACATGAAAATATTTGGACCTCATCTAAACAAGTAGTGTTACCAATTTTATCCTCGTCATCTTGATTATGTGAATAACTATCTTCATTCTCAAAGGTATTATTGGATACACTATATTGGAAATTCAAGTTATTTCGAGCAATACTTTCGTTCGTCTCTAACTCAAGTCTACGTGTCGACTCATCTATCCTCTCAAGGGTCTCCTCCAAAGAATGTTCCCTTAGTATTGGATCTAAGTTTTTAGTTAATCTATTGCGGATATCTTCTAAAGATTCATTCGTTGTTGCAGTCCTTTCGTCCATAACTACGTTATTCACCTCAGCTAACTTACATGTCGATTCAGCTAACTTTCGTGTCGACTCAGCTAAACTCCTGAGAGACTCTTCTATAGAAGGAATAGGAACTGAAGTATCATAAAAAGGACTACTTTTCAAAAGTTTGATTGTATCCTCTAAATACGAAGAACTAGTATTATAATCTTCTTGCTCGTAAGACTGATGCGCATGCAGGATAGTAATTGGGCTCACCATGGTATGACCCAAAATCTTGAAAAGGTTGGCATGCCCAACCACTATTCACACTATGATCATAAAAAGAGTAATGTCCATGTTGCTCGGTTGGATAATCATTGTATTGGCTATACCAGTTCGACATCCTAACTGCAAGGGGATTCTAAACAAGCACAAACAAGGCTGACTCGACCACAACAAACCTATTTTATCTAGCAAACAAAAAGCATGATGGCTCCCTTAGATTGTTTCTAGACCAGCTTCTAATCCTTCGAAAGGAATTCATTACAATTTTAGCAAACCCCTCTGGAATCAATCCGAGTTAAAGTAAGTTGAATTGAGGCGAGGGAAGCTCAGTGGAGATTTGATACCCAAGGCCTCACCGGAATTACAAGGCGGCGCAGTCACGCATTCAACTCACAAAAACCATCATGAACTTCGAAGTATGCTTAAAGGAGTAACCAATATTTTTTGAATGACTTTCCTATTAAGCTCGTTACCCTATCAGTCTCGTTCTAGTCAAAATTTTAGGCTTAGGTTGGGGTTTGGTTTCGTTTTCCTAAGGCGGGCAAGAAGAGAACGGTGATGAAATCCGAACCCTTATCTTGTATGGTCAGGCCTTACCCTTTACTAGGGAATTAAAACAGCCGTATTCGATTCCTCAACATATATGCATACAAAATCATCCAGTAAACCCGCTGACAGGGGATTCGCGGGTGTTTAGAATTCTTATCTCCCGTTCCAGGCGGGGGATGAACCGTTGTGGTTGACTCGGGCCACCGACTCCAATGTCAGTGTACGAACCCGAGGGGCCGAGACAGTATCGTAACTGTCGTCCTTCCCTGTGCAGTTTATATTTAAACCAACCCTTCCTTAGAATTTTAAAAATAAAGTCCAATGTTCAATGTCCTAAAAAAGTGTCCAAAAATAAATGATTACAAAAATAAAAACCTTAATTACAATTTCTAAAAAAATAAAAATAAAATAATATACAAAATCTTCTTCTTCACTCCTTTTGGAATTCTCTTTTCTTTCCTTTTTGGGCTTTTCTTTTCAGCACTTTTTCTTTTTCTTTAGCTTAGCTCCAAATCTGAAAGCAAACAAAAATACCAAAACGCGTAAAAAAGAACAAATAAAATAAAACCTAAAAACAAATCTGCAAACAATATCAAAAGATTGGTTGTAAATCCTAAGCATGATGTATCAAAACATTTAAGCTAAGCATACCTCATCAAATTAAATGACAACCAATTAATTCAAATCATATTTCAATTAAAATCAATACAAAAGTCTTAAAAAGAATTAAATAATTTTACCCATGTATGAAATTCGTCTTCCTCCGTCGTCCCAGAAATGGGTTCTAGTTCCGCATGGTAGAAACACACTCAAAGAAGTTTTTCGTTGCTCAAAAAGGTGTTCACAATAATGAAAATAGGAGAAAATTAATAAAAACCGGGTTTGTAACAATTATATTTGTTACAAACCAAACTGGTACAGAGAACGATAACTATGAAGTGTCGCTGGTACTGTTGAAATACGACTGTCTTCTGTGGTCTTATGTTCTTCGTGTTCTTCTTCACCAGCAGAACTGGTTTGTCTCTGCAACTTGATTTTTCTCCATCCTCAACTCTCTGTTCGCGCCCCTATCACTCCATCCCCCTTCCATGTAATCCCAGCAGCCTATATATACCCCACAGAGACAAAAATATTCGCTCATTATTTCGGAAAATCTTTCCATAGCTCGGCAGTAAATAAAAATAATCTCGGACAATTTTCTTTCCTTTCTCGCCTCTTCATTTGTCTGCAGCTATATGATTCGTGTAAAAATACTCCAAATACATCCAGTCATCATCCAAAAGTGTCAAACACGCATCAGTCACACGAAAATCACTTGATCACACACTCAGAACTCGGAATGGACTAACCAAGCCCGAGATCCCCTGATTTCTTCAACGCGGGAATCTAGCCAATTCTATCCGACAAAATAAGCCATACCAGGCCTGTTAGACTAGTCACATGATCCAAACAATTCCTAGCCATTGAGTCTCATGAAATCACGTCAAATTCTTGATTCTAAACTCTTCCAGTTCACTGCTCCATTATCCCGCCAAAAACTCGAATTTGAAATGTAGAAGATGGTGTCCCCCTAACCAGCTATGGGGTGCGAATATCCAAGAAGGTGCCCCTTAGTAATTGAGGTGCCCCTTATTCAAAGTGAGAGTCCGAACAACAAAACTCCTCTGGGGTTCCAAAGAGCACTTTTTGAGCGACTTTTTCCACACAAATGTATTTCTTCAAAAACAGCTATACAAACATAAAAACACCATAATAAGTACAAAATCAAGCACTAACAATAGAGACACTGAGGACAATTCAGACACAAAAATATGTCTATCATAGGATGCGGCTTTGGAAAAATTTGATTGGTCGATGGGTGAAAAAGCGGGGGTCTAACAACACCACCCAATATTTCGCTCAGCAATCTGTATGGACTAACTCCGAAATACTTTCTATAGATTCAACTAGACAGTCAGACTCAATCTAGGTAAAAGTATCTCAAGGAGTTAATATCTCTCTCTTGTTTTAATTTACTCAAGCAAATAGAAATCAACGAGTCTTTAATAAAACAGAACGAATAACTTAGATGGTACCAAAGACCAACACCTAAGGATCAATCAATGACAATCAACAACCAAAGGTTGGATTACTCTAATTGATGACCTAACGCACAACCTGTATTATTTCAATTATAAAGATAAAATAATATAATGTGGAAATTGAAATAACACAGACACCAGAAATTTTGTTAACGAGGAAACCGCAAATGCAGAAAAACCCTGGGACCTAGTCCAGATTGAACACAGATTGTATTAAGCCGCTACAGACACTAGCCTACTCCAAGCTAACTTCGGACTGGACTGTAGTTGAACCCCAATCAGTCTCCTACTGATCCAAGGTACAATTGTACTTCCTACGCTTCTGATCCCAGCAGGATACTGCGCACTTGATTCCCTTAGATGATCTCACCCACAACTGAGAGTTGCTACGACCCAAAATCGCATGCTTTGACAATAAACAAATCTGTCTCACACAGATAACTCTATCAAAGGATCAATCTGTCTCCCACAGATAAACCCTAAAGTTTTTGTTCCGTCTTTTGATAATAATTAAGGTGAACAGGAACCAATTGATAATCCGGTCTTATATTCCCGAAGAACAGCCTAGAGTTATCAATCACCTCACAAGAATCTTAATTGTATGGTAGCGAAACAAGATGTTGCGGAATCAAGATGTTTGTGATTACTTTTAATATCTTGCCTATCGGAGATATCAATCTCAAGACAATCAATATGATTGTACTCGTACGATAGAAGATCCAAGATCAGATCACACAACTACGATAAAAGTAGTATCGGTTTGACTTCACAATCCCAATGAAGTCTTTAAGTCGTTTAACCTGGTTTTAGAAGAAGAAAACCAAAGGTTAAAGGAGAACCGACTCTAGCACGCAAACTAGTATCACACGTAAGGTGTGGGGATTAGTTTTGCAGAGTTGCTAGATGTCCCCTTATATAGTCTTTCAAATCAGGGTTTTGCCTTGGTAAAAATGCAATCAATATCCACCTTTAGATGAAAACCTGATTTAGATTCAAGCTAATATTTCTAGACCGTTAGATCAAAAACTTAGCTTGTTATACACAAATGAAATGCACGCTTCTACGTTTGTTAAGCGTACTCAAACGTGTACATTGTTGGTTCAACAATAGTCAACCAAAAGGTTAGCCATATGAGCATTTCATATCAACCATGTTCTTCTTTACCATAACTAGTTCAAATGACTCAATTGAACTAGTTAGAGAGTTGTTCAATTGCAAGGAAATCTGATGTAACTACACAAGACACAATTGAAGCAAAGATGATTTGATTCACTCGAATCGGCTCATGAACTTTTATAGCCACGGTTTGCAAATAGCATTCCTTAGTCTTTTTAAGTTTAAGTTCAGAAATCATCTTTAGATATATAACCTTCTCAAGTTCGCAGACTAGGTTCGCGGACTTAAGATACCGGACAGAGTTTACAAACTCCAGCAGAAATTCTCGGGATGAGAACTTCGCCGGTTCGTGGACTTAGCTTCACGCAGGTAGTTTGTTAACTCCAGCAGAAATTGTCGGGTTTGAGAACTTCGGCAGTTCGCGGACTTGGCACTTGCCATACTTCCGGTTCTCTTGATCAACAAAGTTCGAAAACTTTGGTTCAAAGAATAGGACTTATACATAACTGGTTTTTCACAAAAATGCTTATGTCCACCATTGGTTATGTAATCTAAACTCTCATTCCAATCATTGAAACATTCTTAGAGGACGTTATATAGTTGTTACACCATTTCTCGTCAAAGCAATTTTCAAAGTGATTGAAACATATCATGACTTTCGTCACTAGGTAAAGATAAACTTGGTCGAAGCAAAAAGCTTACCAACACATATTTAGAGATATAGATAGGCGAGGTACACTCGGCTCGAAATACCAAATGTGTATAATCATAGTCTATATATATAGCATACGACTTTTTGTCTCAAAGAGTAGGAGATAGAATAGATAGACTTTTGAGTGACATATAAGTTCAAGTCTCCACATACCTTTTTGTCGAGAAGTTCCACCGGTTCCTTGAGTAGATCTTCGTCTTGTATGATGAATAGCCATGGAGTCCTTGATCTCAACTACACTTACTATCCTAGTCCGAGAATTATATATAGTAGACTAGAAATTAAGACTTATAGTTTTGATCACTAACATTGACAAACATGCTTGAGATAACAACGCATGCGAGTTCGACCGAGCAATGCTCTAAAAATCTCCCACTTTGTCAATTTTAGTAACAAAACTATCAGTACATATGAAATACAAAAAAAGATAATGAAACTTAGTAGCTCATATTCCACATGTCTAATCTTCAACATTCCTCGAAATCTTCGTCACTTCCAAGTACTCCAATGATCCCAAAGGTTGTAAGTTTAGCATCACTGTTGTTGAAGATCCGTAGCTATAACAATGAGAAAACATAATTCTCGATCATTGTTATACAGTATCATAGTATTATTATACATGTCAAAGTTCAATTGTATCACAACTTCAACAATAATACTATGGTGATATGTATCACTCCCCCTTAGTCAATACTCCATCTCACATGGAAACCACTCCCCCTTACACAATGATCCGAAAACCATATGTATTTGTAACGTAAACTACATATTAATTCTCCCCCTTTTTGTTAATAAAATTGGCAAAGGTACAAGAATGGGATCATAATGAAATTTCTGTAAGAGACATTTCATGACTAAAAGAAAAAATACATACCAACTAATTTAGATGCAATCATAAATCCGAAGCTAAATGCATTCATCAAGGAGTTTAAAGATACAAGATAACCCCTATAAAATTCCACAGCCGCACACCCCTCAAGATATGACCATTAAACACAAGTTCAAAAGAACTCTCCCCCATTTGATGTCATTCCCGAAAGAACAACAACGGGCGACCTTAATTTAAAAAAAAAAGGATTTTTATTGGACACCAAAACCATAAGAATGATTTTTATATCCAAAAACTCAATCAAATTAATCACAAGTAAACCCATGATTAATTTAATCGGAATATGCAACCAAATTAAACACAAAAAGTGATCAATTTAATTGATTGTGCTCAACATAAGTAAACTTACGGAGCTACGACTAAGTTTAACCATAAGGAATGATTGGCTTAACCGTTCATATACTCAAAACAAGAAAAACTTATGGAGTAATACTTGAATAACCAAAAGATGATTAATTTAGTTCGTAATGCTCGACATTTAGTACCTTACGGAGCAACAACAAAGCCAATCAAAAATAATCAACTTGGTTGTTTAGTACTCAACATAAGAAACATTACAGATCCTCACAGTAATACACAAAATATGGATCAAGGAAGATCAATTACTGCGGAATACACAAGGATTCATTCTATTTCCATCACAATTTGCACCATGACATACAATAGACATAATCCTTGGATAAAAAAGATTTTAAACTATCTTCCATCAATAATTGACATAATAGGCTTAACTTTTGTATTGTCAAAATTTCATTCCTTCTTTTATCAACACATGCATATAGACATATAAATGACTTAACTTTTGACAAGGTATGGGACAATCACAGTTCACAGACGCAAACACACATACCCCATAAAGAATTGCAATAAAACCATAAAGATTAATACTGCAAAAATCATCTTCCAAACAAAACATGAAGATGAAAACGTTGGCAAAAGCTATGTGTAAATACAATAATGGCTATTCCAAACTCTAGTAATCCTTCTCAAAAACAAGAATAAATTCTCATAAGAAGTTTCCTAGGCATCAAGACAAACTCGTAATGCACATATAAGATGATTTGTCCTTAGGGTAGAATCAATCTTTTCCCCCCGGATTTACACCAAGAATAGCTACCAAAGGCGTATAAAAAGATTTCTTAACAAAGAAGAACATACAAAGTCATTAACGACCATGCACCATAGTTCACATAAAATGATTGTGAACATTCAAGAATCCCATAGTAATGCGTGTTACTACCCATTCTTGAACTTCATTCTTTGTGATTCACCAACAACATTCTTGTAAAAGCTACAATGAGCTTAGAAGAGTATTACTCCAAGAATACAAGTTCCCAAGTCCAAGAGAAGTGGAACAAGTGCAACGAAATGGAGCAAAACACTCAAAAATAAGAGACAGGACAAATACTAATTTTAACTCATCCAAATTCAGAAATTCTCATCTCCATTTTGAAGAGAAATCAAAGAGGAAGAGAATAAAAAAAGAATGAGGTCATTCCGAGTTCGGATGAAGACATTACGGCCAAAACAAGTTTACCGAATATCGACGTCTACAGGCAAGTATGCATACGGGTTTGCAAACGAATTTTCATGAATTGGAGCAGTTTGCAAACTGGGTATGCGAACTAAAACCCCTGGATTTTGATTTTAAATAATGGTATGCATATTGGTATGTGTACCATGAATTCCAAACATCCCGAACTATTATTTTCAAACCTAAACATTTAAGAACCTTAAACACGGATCAAGTTAGGTAGAAAAGAACGATAAGAAAGGTATGTGAGTCATTATAAGTTCTCTAAGCAAATAAAAGCACAAATCTTTCTCAAGTTTATAGACATACCTTTTTAGATGAATCCAATTGAATTCTACAGCCTTACCAAACATAATCTGTGCGCCCCAATTTTCGTGCTTCCGTCACCGTATACATAACATGGCATTCTTGGTGAGGATACACTTACAACACACTCAAGTTGTGTCGAGATGAACAATGTCTTTCTCACCACAAGTGACCTTTGGATTATCATGAAAGAGATCTCTTTTAGAACCTTTCACATTCAAATCCATCTTACCAATGAACTCTTTAAGTTCCAGCATCATGGATACTGCTTTCTCCATAGTCATGGAACTTTCTGGGAGATCATTCCTTTTCACACTCAAAACATCATTGACTTTCTTTAGTATCCACTTTTGAGTGCGTTTAGGAACGACCGAAACCTTCTTCCCATTACTCTCTTTAAGATTTTCCGGAAGAGAATTGGATTGACTATTCTTTTGCAAGTTAGTCTTTCTCCAATTGGGAGCATCAGATCTTGTCTTCGTCTTTACGAAGTTATCCTTTTAATAACCATTACGATTGTGAAAAGGATTCGTATGACGTTTATAGGCAAATCTAGGCTTATCACAACACTGATTCCTTTGCCTAAGGGTTGGACAGTTATAACCTGTAACGTTAAGAGGATTAATCTTAACGTATGATCTTGGTTTCACAACTTCTTGTGATGCCCAAACAAGAACATCATGAGTTTCTCATTCCTTATACGGAAACGACATCTCCTTTCCAAGTGACCTTTATTTCCGCAATAGTGGAAAACATAAGGAATGTTCTTACCTCGATTTGTATGTGCTGACTTTGGATGTTGATATACTTTGCTCTTTTGAACCTTAACTTCCGGTGAAGGTATTTCACTTTTGCCATCAGTGGAAACCTTTTGTTGAGAAGAATCACTAGCCTTGACAAATTTTACCTCTTTGCTAATAATTGGAGTATCTATTCCCTTATAGCCCAATCCTCGTGTATCACGATAGTGGTTAATTTGCTTGAACTAGTATTGAACATTTTCAAGTCATCTTCCAACATCTTTATTTTATCAAGAGCAACAACTAAATCAGCCTCAAGGCGTTTTTTCTCGAGCGAGACAAACACTTTCTCTGTCATCAAAACTAATTTGTTGGGAATTAAACCTTGCTTCAGATTCTGCAAGTTTCTCTTCCAACAAAAATTACTTTTGATAAAGATTATCACATTCAAGTGACTTTATACGTAGGTTTTCCTCAGAATCCTTGAGGATCGATTCGCAAGAACGATTCGAAAAATAAACACCTGCGTAACATCTTCTCAATTTCTTGTTTTCTCGATAGAGAGGAGTCAGAAGAGGTGAGACATGAGAAGTTGTAATCTTCTTCATATTTCCACGAATCCAAAAACTTAACATACTCTGAGACTTCCTCATCAACATCTCTATCAATATCTGAATCACCTTCATCAGAAAGTTCATACAACTGTTCTTCTAGGAGAGTTTCCCAATCAACAGTTTTTACATCAAGAGAATGTTTAGATATTGACTTAGATGTGACAGTTCTCTCAGGTGAATCCAAGCTTTTAGAATCATCAGGTAATTTCTGAACTGGTACGTTATTAGAGATAGACTCGTCCATAATCAGATCGCTACAAACACAAACTTATAAGGTCTTTAACATGTTTGCCAGCTCTGATACCAATTGAAAAAAGCGGGTCTAACAACACCACCCAATATTTCGCTTAGCAATCTGTATGGAATAACTCCGAAATAATTTCTAGAGAATCAACTAGACAGTCAGACTCAATCTAGGTAAAAGTATCTCAAGGAGTTAATATCTCTCTCTTGTTTTGATTTACTCAAGCTAATAGAAATCAACGAGTCTTTAATCAAACACAAGGAATAACTTGGATGGTACCAAAGACCAATACCCAAGGATCAATCAATGACAATCAACAACCAAAGGTTGGATTACTCTAATTGATGATCTAACACACAACCTATATTATTTCAATTAGAAAGATAAAACAATATAATGCGGAAATTGAAATAACACAAACACCAGGAATTTTGTTAACGAGGAAACCGCAAATGCAGAAAACCCCTGGGACCTATTCCAGATTGAACACACACTGTATTAAGCCGCTACAGACACTAGCCTACTCCAAGCTAACTTCGGACTGGACTGTAGTTGAACCCTAATCAGTATCCCACTGATCCAAGGTACAGTTGTACTTCCTACGTCTCTGATCCCAGCAGGATACTGCGCACTTGGTTCCCTTAGATGATCTCACCCACAACTAAGAGTTGCTACGACCCAAAATCGCAGGCTTTAACAATAAAAAAATCTGTCTCACACAGACAAGTCTATCAAAGGATCAATCTGTCTCCACAGATAAACCCTAAAGTTTTTGTTCTGTCTTTTGATAATAATCAAGGTGAACATGAACCAATTGATAATCCGACTTATATTTCCGAAGAAAAGCCTAGAGTTATCAATCACCTCACAATAATCTTAATCGTATGGTAGTGAAACAAGATGTTGTGGAATCACAAACAATAAGACGAAGATGTTTGTGATTACTTTTTATACCTTGCCTATCGGAGATATCAATCTCAAGCCAATCAGTATGATTGTACTCGTACGATAGAAGATGCAAGATTAGATCACACAACTACGAGAAAAGTAGTATCGGTCTGGCTTCACAATCCCAATGAAGTCTTTAAGTCGTTTAACCTGGTTTTAGAAGAATAAAACCAAAGTTTAAAGGAGAACCGACTCTAGCACGCAAACTAGTATCACACGTAAGGTGTGGGGATTAGTCTTGCAGAGTTGCTAGATGTCCCCTTATATAGTCTTTCAAATCAGGGTTTTGCCTTGGTAATAAAGCGATCAGTATCCACCGTTAGATGAAAACCTGATTTAGATTCAAGCTAATATTTCTCAACCGTTAGATATAAAACTTAGCTTGTTTTACACAAATTAAATGCATGCTTCTAGGTTTGTTAACCGTACCCAAACGTGTACATTATTGGTTCAACAATAATCAACCAAAAGGTTATCCATATGAGCATTTCATATCAACCTTCTTCTTTACCATAACTAGTTCAAATGACTTAATTGAACTAGTTAGAGAGTTGTTCAATTGCAAGGAAATCTTATGTAACTACACAAGACACAATTGAAGCAAAGACGATTTGATTCACTCGAATCGGTTCATGAACTTTTATAGCCATGGTTTGCAAATAGCATTCCTTAGTCTTTTTAAGTTTAAGTTCAGAAATCATCTTTAGATAAATAACCTTCTCGAGTTCGCAGACTAGGTTCGCGGACTTAAGATACCGGACAGAGTTTACAAACTCCAGCAGAAATTCTAGGGATGAGAACTTTGCCGGTTCGCGGACTGGGTTCACGAACTGAGTTCGCAGACTTAGCTTCACGCAAGTAGTTTGTTAACTCCAACAGAAATTCTCGCGTTTGAGAACTTCGGCAGTTCGCGGACTGAGTTCGCGGACTTGGCACTTGCCATACTTCCGGTTCTCTTGATCAACAAAGTTCGAAAACTTTGGTTCAAGGAATATGACTTATACATAGATGTGTTTCCACAACAATGCTTATGTCCACCATTAGTTATGTAATCTAAACTCTCATTCCAATCATTGAAATATTCTTAGAGGATGTTATATAGTTGTTACACCATTTCTCGTCAAAGAAATTTTCAAAGTGATTGAAACATATCATGACTTTCGTCACTAGGTAAAGATAAACTTGGTTGAAGCGAAAAGCTTACCAACACATATTTCGAGATATAGATAGGCGAGGTATACTCGGCTCGAAATACCTCATGTGTATAATCATAGTCTATATATATAGCATACGACTTTTTGTCTCAAAGAGTAGGAGATAAAATAGATAAACTTTTGAGTGACAGATAAGTTCAAGTATCCACATACCTTTTTGTCGAGAAGTTCCACCGGTTCCTTGAGTAGATCTTAGTCTTGTATGATGAATCGCCATAGAGTCCTTGAGCTCAACTACACTTATTATCCTAGTCCGAGACTTATATATAGTAGACTAGAAATCAAGACTTATAGTTTTGATCACTAACATTGACAAACATGCTTGAGATAGCAACGCATGCGAGTTCGACCGAGCAATGCTATAACAATGGGAAAGAGGGACTGGCGGCCAGCAATATGGGGCATGGCCGGTTGGTGATAGGCGGCGCAAACTAGGGAAAATCGGCCGGCCAAGTGGCCCGACCGTGCTCATTTTTCCGATGCCTTAATTCGTCGCAATTTACCTTTATTCCTTATTTTCCAACTTTTAGTAGGATTTTGCTACCACTAGTTCCATGATGGATCAATTTCCTAGTTTGCCTAGGTTTAGTCTCGACCAATAGGGATCGAGATATTACGCAGTCCCCAAAAAACCTAATTTTTGTAAATTGATAAAATTAGGTTAAAATTTTGAATTTTGCGAGTTGACACAAAATTAATTAATTTTGGTGAATTTAGTATGTTGATACGAAATCACTAATTTTTTTTATCTCGGAGAGCAGCGCAACGTGCTTCTGATTGAGTATCTTCATGCGCATCTTAATGTTGACATTTCGTGAAACTCATGCTACCCAGCTGCGAGTGAACATTAATTGTGATATCATGTCAATATTAAGAGTTCAGCCGGGGAACATAGCATAGGATAGATACTCAGCAGGCTCCGGAATTAATGAATAATGCAGCTAAGAGATTAAATACTCATTAGGCTATGTACTAGTAAAACAATTCATCTAGGAGATTGAGTTTCAATACAATATGAAAAGAGGCATAGGCACTGATCATATTTTGATATATTCTTCAAATTCCTTGCGGAATACAGACGTATCAAGGTCTACTACTTATGATGCCGGGTCAGGTAGACAAACTTTTACAGTTTTCACCCTAAACTAAAAACCACCATCAGCATTAAGTCCCCTGCTTAGCAGGTAACAATGACATTGTTGCGGGGTAAGCACTAGATGGTGACAGAAGAAAAATAAAACTAATAAGACGAAGTTGATAAATGTTACCCGTGAGATATCAGTTGGTTTGAACTTCTTTCGCAGTCGTACTGGTGAAGCAGCTAGCGAGATGAAGAAGCCCTTTCCGGATTTAGAAATTCGTAGGGTATAAAGGGAGCCTTTGCTCTTTCCTGTTTTGCACGAAAAACAGGACCAACCCATCATCGTAGAGGCCAATCAGCAGCAAGGTAAGTTCATTTCGCCTTCGTTTTTTTTTTTCTCCGTTATTATTGTTGTTTTTGCCGCAACTCTTATCTTATCAACTCTATTGACAGCTAGAAGCATCCCTTTCATTAATGTCGTTGGTAACAACAATTAGTTGAGTTTTGACAGCGGCGGCAGGACAGGTATCAACAACAAGGCCAGCAGAGGGACGAACGTAGCAGAAGGAGCTCGAGGTAGGTACTCTTCTTCTTCTTCTTCATATATTTTTTTGATGAGGTATAAACCCTAGTTGTATCTTAGCCGTGAGTGTAATATCCACGAGTAGCTGATCAAACTTGAACATTTAGCTTGGTATGAATGACTTTCTTCCTTAGCAGCGGTACAACGAGCATAAACGTCAACGAAGCAATCTCCAATAGTTATGATCAGCAACAAGGCGAGCAAGGAGAACTCAAAGTAGGTGCTTTTTTCTGTTTTGCATGTGTAGCCCCCCAACAGTAACCAGGAGCGTAAAAATTTTGTTTGAATAAGATGTCACTTGGAGATATTTCCGCTGCTAAGCAAGGAGGCATTAATGATTCCAAAAACATGCCAAATACAAATAATGACTTCTTCAAAATGTCCTACATAACTGTTAGGACTCATCATAATCACGTGACGACTCTTCTTCCTGGCCTAGAGGGTGTAGAATCTATACCATCGATCTCTCCGGAACGTGTAATAATGTTCTGTCTCCAGAAGAATGAGTATCCAGCCTCTCCAGTGGATTTCAAAATTTTCCAAATTTCATTCGGTATCCTCTAGATAAGGTAGAGGCAGTCCCCATGAGAAATAGGTTCGGTCAAAGAGGATTGCAGGTGGCACAAATAATCTTGTTCAACTTCTTCTGTAATTTTAATGCTCCGGGAAGATGAATGCCTTTGTTAGATTTGCGCTAGCTGCAGGTAGCCGGGATGACAATGCATTCAAGATACCTCTAGAAGAAAAGGAGAAATCTGGCAATATATAGTCACTTCCATATGACAATAATGAAAACCGAACAGATTCAGGATACAATGACAATGAAGGAAGCACTCTCCATTATTTGGGATGACGTTGCAGGAAAGACCGAGAGATAATCCAGGGATGAAGGCGAGCGATGATGTTGAGGATGTGACTGCACCCTCTACCCTCAATATCATGCTCCTCTTGTAGATCATGTGTTAATTGGAGGGTTCAACGTGTCATCTAAGTATGCTGAGTTGTACGCCCGAATATGAAAGAAGTATGAACACATTGCCACGAGAAAATGTGTGGTACGACCAGGCATGCTGCTTCTGAATGAGTGATCGCAAATCGAGAGTATCATCAATACATGTGTGTAGACTTCGGTTTAATGTTTCCTGGTTATGTGAAGGGATTTCCAAAATCCGAAATTTGCGAACTGAAATGGATAGACTTCCTTCCATGAATCTCATTAATCATAAGAGAAGTTGTCTTGAAGTTGAAGCAGGCTGCTCTTCGGGGTATGAAAGGTGTTTTCTCTAGGAAAGATGAGATGTGGTTTGATTTGGTTTTGAACAGGTGGGCTATTGCTTATGAAAGAATATAGGATTTTTTTTTGTGAAAGAAATGATGCTTCACTTGGATAATAGACTGAAATCCTAACTATGAATACAAATTGGTGCAAACATTCTGGAGGAATTATAAACATTGTATGAAAACAAGAGAAATACTAGGAAATGACAACATAAAGTTGTAGGCATTGACAAGAGCCATCTAGCGTGTATTGCTACTCCTTCCAGCTTGTCAGTACCAAGGAGCTTGCAATATTCACCTTGTATGATTTCAGCAACTAGGTAAGGCTCCTGCTACTTGACCTCCAGACTTCTTATCCTCGATCGAGACTTCTTCTAAACATTTGATAAATATTGACATGGGCCAGTTTCCTCTTCACATCACCTAGTCGCAGTTGGGTTGATGATCGGATCAAGTCCCCAATTATTGATGAGATGAGGATTAGCCGGCCATAAAAGAGGTTGTTCGATAAGACTTACTTGTGCGTGGAGTCTCTGGATGTACGATCTTGAATTTTCAAGAGTGATGGAGCCGTAGGCACTTCTATATTTCCCTTCGTAGTCCCTGACTATGGTTGGACAGCAAGTAGCTCCTCGGTTTGGAATCCTTGCAGCCTTCAGAGTCTGGATAGTGACAACGTTGAGATCAGTGCCTGCGTCAATTAGCGACTTTCCAAACTCTACATCTCTAAGATAAGCAGTGGTTGAGAGTCCCCGGTCATATATGCCAATCATGTCTTCCAGAAGAGATTTGGGATTGAGGGCAGTTTCATCAATCGAAGGTAGTCTGTTGCCCGATACAACATAATTTAGAGCGGCAAAGATATCTTGACGATGTACCTTGGAGAAATAGGGAATTTCACATGCATGCTCTATATTGATTGTATAGTTTTGTAGACGGAGTCCCAAGAAAGCATGCAACAACTTCTAATAGGAAGATGGTCTTTATATACTCCTTCAGTTCCCAGTTGAAGTTCCTCTGAGTCGATCTTCTCCTGGAAGATGCGCTTCAATCTGTTGCAGTCTCTTGTAGGATGGTTGGCGAACCTATGGAGGCGACAGTACTTGGGATCTTCCATTTATTGTTTGGTAGGAGGACGTCTGATACGAGGTAGTTTGATGACGCCATCTTGTATCCAGACCTACAAGAGTTCAATCACCTCCTCCACTGAAAAGGGAAAATTCGGGAATGATGGGGTCTCATTTCACCTTTGTGAAATGTGAGTCGGATGCTTAGATTATTGATAGTCGTTCCCCAGATGCTTTCTCTTTCCACCCTCACTAGAGATTGATTGGAGGTTTGATCTTTTATTGGAAGGACGCCTGCTTTCCTGAACATCTTTACGAGGTTCTTCATTCTAGGACGGTTCTGATCGATTAAGCAAAGTAGCAGCGGATCTCTTAGCAGTTTCTGATGCAATATGGGAATAGATATTTTCCAAGAAGGATGCATATAATGGAATCACCTTTTCATCGCAAGGACTCTGATGAGGATTTGGTAAATTCCACGGGTCTTCTTCTGATTTTAAGGAAACATCTATTGACCTTCATGAGCAGACAAGTTAGGTTGGTGGTTACCTTTCTGTTCAGCGCGAGTATAGACTTCATTTTCCTCACCAGGAATATGAATCTTGGAAGAAGGACTACTACCATTAGTATTGATCCGCAATGAATTGTTGATAGCGTTTCCCCCAGAATGAATACATGTTGGTTCCTTTGATAATTGATCAGTGAAGACTTTCAAAAGCGTAAATACTTCGTCCCGCGTCTTGACATTAATAGCTTGATTTATGACAATATCATTTAGGATTTTCATCAAATCGTGAATAGTTGTTAAATATTGAGAACCCATAGCCTCGACAAGGGTTTTCAATGAAAGAACGGATTCAGGAATAACATGTGAGGTATTGTCGGTGTTGGGAGAAGTAAAATTAGGATTGAGGATTTCTGAACCATTCCTTAGATCAACCATCTCGAGAAATTGAGGAAATCGAAAACGAAAAATTGAGAAATTGATTTTGCAACCAAGAGATTAATCTCCCAGGTCGCCAATTTGTAGTAGCGTAAAAACTGATTCTGCTGAAAATGGTAAATTGGGTGTGCCGCCGAGAAACAAATATAAACCCTAAAAAAATGTACTGCACATGAGTACTTTAGATTCGAGAGATCAATCTGTACAATTCTGGCCTAAACCAAGAAATGGACGTCCAGCCTTGCTTCGGTCACAAAATGAAGGAGAAGGGTTGATCTTAGGGAGGGAAGCAAAGAAGGTGTTGAGATCAGAATTATGAACTATGGAAGTGTGGTTATTTTATGACTTGTATCAGAATGTACAACCCGCTTGCAGAATATAAGCTATAAATTCTTGGTGTTTTCTAAATACTTGTGTTAATGAACTCTTTTCAGTTGAAATAGATTGAAAATCTATTTATACAAGCCATAGTCGAACACACATTGATCTCATATGAAGTGAAAGTAGTTGAGTGATGGAGAAGTGGAGATCGTGTAGAATGGTAAAAACCACGTCCCTACAATGAGGGGAAGACTGGTTGGTTTTACTCCCACTACTTCTCTATCTCCACTAATTGTTCGTCTTTCCTGACACTTTCTCGTAATGGCATGTTGCACGTCGCACGCTGTAAACTGCCAGACCAATACCTTGATGAACATCCCCCCGTTTGTGACATGTTTGATGTCTCGAGTATTTTTTGTAGATAATATGGAGCAAATTACACAAAGAATGTAACAAGTCTCACACGCTAATTTTTGAGTGGGTCTTACTTGCAAGACCTAATTATTTCGACCAATCACGCGCAAGCTAGGCGACAGGTAGTCAGTCCTCATAGGAGGGGGATGACCGGAAGTTATCATGGCATCTCATTGGTCGACCCAAATTAGATCTAAGCCAATTAAATCATCTAGCCAAGTGGATGGTTGAGGTGATTTGCGGAAGTTTATGTTACTTCATGAAATTTCGTAATCAGAAAATTCAGATGTGAGACCCTCACTAAAACTGATGTAGAATTCTCATACGAACTCGGATTCTTCCCCTTCATTCTTATCAGAAAAGAAGTTCCTATCTTCATACGAGGGAATATTAAGGTTTGGAGCTCGTTTAGGAGGTGAAAACAGCCCGACAGTAAAAAATCAGGAAGAATTCAGGAGGAATTCTGTCCGTTTTCATCCATGACCTAACTCGCCTTTTAAGATGTATCTTTTAGCTCGTTAATTCGATTGATGTGATTTTTTAGTATGTTATACTAGACATCCATACAAATTTTTTGGCATATAGATCATGTACGTATTATTTAGGAGTTGCTCCCAGCTGTTCGGCCAACCTTGGGTGAACTTTTGGATATCGTTCAACCTAGTTAAATCGATCTGATTGGTGAGCAGGTAGATATCATGGATCTTGCAGCTTCGAAGCGATTTGATTGGATGATGGGAAAGAGGAGACACGTACAACCATCTTTAATTAAAAGTGTAGCTTACAGCTTTAGAGCGATCTGATTGGTCGATGGGAAAGAGGGGCCGACAGACAACCATCTTTAATTAAAAGTGTAGGTTGCGGCTTTGGAGCAATTTTATTGGTCGATGGGAAAGAGGGACTGGCTTCCAGCAACATGGGGCATGGCCGGTTGGTGATAGGCGGCGCAAACTAAGGAAAATCGGTCGCCCCACTTCCTTTCGCCGCTGCCTTCATTCGTCGCAATTACCCTTTATTCCTTATTTTCCAACTTTTAGTAGGATCTTGCTACCACTAGTTCCATGATGGATCAATTTCCTAGTTTGCCTAGGTTTAGTCTCGACCAATAGGGATCGAGATATTGTGCAGGCCGAAAAAAACCTAATTTTTTGTAAATTGGTAAAATTAGGTTAAAAAATTGAATTTTGCGAGTTGACAAAAAATTAATCAATTTTGGTGAATTTTGTATGTTGATACGAAACCACTAATTTTTTTATCTTGGAGAACAACGCAACATGTTTCTGATTGAGTACCTTCATGCGCATCTTAATGTTGACATTTCGGGAAATTCGTGCTACCCAACTGCGAGTGAACATTAATTGTCATATCATGTCAATATTAAGAGTTCATCCGCGGAACATAACATAGGATAGATACTCAGCAGGCTCCGGCATTAATGAATAACGCAGCTAGGAGCTTAAATACTCATGAGGCTCTATACTGGTGAACAATTCATATATGAGCTTGAGTTTCAATACAATATGAAGAGAGGCATAAGCACTCATCATATTTTGATATATTAGTTAAATTCCTTGCGGAATATAGATATATCAAGGTCTACCACTACTGATGCCAGGTCAGGTAGAGTGGTAGACATACTTTTACAGTTTTCGCCCTAAACTAAAAACTACCATCAACTCATGTATGGACAAAACTTAATACAATTTCAAGCAAACTAATTGAATGATCCTTGACAATGTGTATATAGAATTTATATCTCTAATCTCTTTTCAATATGTATACATATAAGAGTCTGTGAACCTGATTGTTAAGAAGAGTACTCAGATGATCTCAAAAATCAATATCCAAGATTGACTTAGTCGTATCCAAATAATCCAATCGGAATTATGTCAAGTAGTTCAAATTGTTATCTATCTTTCAAGTTACGAATTCTACAATAAACTAGTTTCGCAATCGATTCCAATTAAAAAGACGTATCTACTTAGATTAAATACGTACAAACCTGTGTAAATCCAATTACAAAAGTTAAACAATATAATGCTGGAAATGGAAAACACAAAACACTAGAAGTTTTGTTAACGAGGAAACCGCAATAGCAAAAAAACTTAGGGACCTCGTCCAGATTGAATACCAAACTGTATTTAGTCGCTACAGACACTAGCGTACTATCATACTTCAGACTGGAATGTGGTTGAGACTGAATCCACCCTCCAAGCGATTCAGTTATAGTCGCGCTCCTTACGTCTCTTGAACCTAGCAAGGCTCTACACAATTGATTCCCTTAGATGACGTCCTTTACATCCTAAGAGTTGCTTAAACCTAAGTGAAGACTTTTGATACCAATCTTCCTCTAACAGTTAAGCTTATTTGATTTCCATTTAGATCAAATATCAAGGTGAGAAAATTTGTTTGCAATAGACAAAGCTAGCACACCTCACAAATCCGGAACTTACGACTCCCGAAGAGCATCCTAAATTCTTAACCACCTCTCAAGAAAAATCTTCAATAGATCAATTAAAATCAGTTTTCAGGTATCTATCTTAAGGAATCACAAAGTATGATACAAATAGAATTTTGCGATTACTATCTATTAACCTCGATAACATAAAAAGCAAGATCAGGATTGTTGACGGTGGTTTTTAGTTCAGGGCTAAAAATGTAAAACCCTATATTTAATGTGCCGCCTGTAAAAGGACTGAGCCATATTAAAGTAATGAGTGCCCGGGCCTCTCTACTCACACATGTACTGAGCAATTCAATATATTTATTCAGAATGGTGCATGTAGCAACAATCCCAAATATTCTGTAAACTCTCGACTACATTATTCATTAGTGTATGGTTTATTAAGTATTTTTCTATGCTATGTTCCCTAGCTGAACCCTTAGTATTGGTATGACATGACAATTAGTGTTCACTCGCAGCTGAGTAGCACGAATTTCCCGAAGTACCAAAATTAAGGTCTGCATGAAAATGCTCAATCAGAAGATGCGCTAACTGCCCTCTGAGAATAAAAGGATTTTGTGTCAACACACAAAATTTGTTAAATTTGTTCAATTTTGTGATAACTCACAAAATTCAAGTTTTGACCTAATTAATTTGCAAAAATTAGGCCTTTTTGCGCCTGTGCAAATATCTCGAAACATATTGGTCGAGGCCAAACCTAAGCAAGCTAGGAAACTAATCCGCCATGGAGCTAGTAGGAGAAAAGTCCTACCAGAAAACAAGAAATAAAAGAGGAGCCGCAGAAAATAGGAGCAGCAACAAAAGGAGGCGTGGCCATGTCACATGGCCAGCCAGTTTAGGCGCCACCCGCAGACGGCCACGCCCCATGCTGCTTAACTGCCCCTCTTTCATATCGACCAATCAGGTCGCTCGAAAGCCGCCACGTGCACTAGAGATGTGGTATGCCCCCATGCTGCTTGTCGGCCCTCCTCTTTCCCATCGACCGATCAGGTCGCTCTAAATCCTCCACATGCACATGGAATTTGGTCGGGCCCATACTTTCCGGCCCTTTTTCCTATCGTCCAATCAGGTCGCTTTAAATGCACCACGCGCTAGAGATGTGGCCACACCGTATGTTTGGTCGGCCCCTTTTCTATCGACCAACTAGGTCGCTCTAAACCCGCCACACGCATTAAAAGGCCGAACTATGCCAAACGGCCACCATGTCAATTGGTTAAAAAATTCGCAAAACCGCGGTAACATGTTAATCGGCATGCCAACATGCCATGCTGTGGCAGCAACATGTCAACATGCCACTCCACCGCAGCAACATGCCAACGTGCCACAAGAAGCGCAACTACGTGCTAACCTACTTTTTGTTCGTGGCCAACCTCATAACAGATTCCAGTTTGGGTATTCCGATCAGAATACGATTCTTGCTTTAGTGGCACTAGTCGAAACCCTAATTTTTGGTCGTGGCCCAAATTATGCCACTTTGGCCCCACAACATGCCATGAGCCATACGGGACCCATAAAACCCTAAAAAAGGCTCCATGTCATGGCCACCTATGGCTATCCTTGCGCCTGTGGTCGTTCCCACACATTATGGCCCTGCCATAATTTCTTTGACGCGGCCATGGCACCATATGTACAAAAAACGTCACTGTGCCGCAGACACATGCCACACGCTCTAATTAGGGTTGCGGCATGCCAAACCCTAATTTAGGCAGGGTTGCCACTGACAGGCGCCATTACGCCATTATGTCACTACTAGCGCCAACAAGATGTGGCCATAATCAACGACCACCTTCTCTCATAAATTGCAATCCCAGCTGTCCAACTTCGCCACGGAGTTAACCGGCCTATAACAAGTCTCAGGTGACCAACCAAGACTAACCTCATGACTTAACTTGCCACATATGATTATCCGTCATTTAGTTGGCATACGATTAATCAGAATAGCCAGGTCTTGCACACAAGACCCACTCAGCAATCTGCTGCACATTTTCCACGAAAATACTCGAGACATCAAACATGTCACAAACTGGAGGATGCTCATCAGGGTATTGGTATGGTGGTTTACAACGTGCGGCATGCAACATGCCCATTATAAGAAAGTGTCAGGAAGGCGGGCAGTTAATGGCGGCAAGAAGTAGTGGGTGTAAACTAACCCGTTTCCTTTATAGTGGGGACGTGGTTTCTATCATTTACACATTACCCTACTTCTCCATCACTCAATCACTCCCACTTCCTACGAGATCAAGGTGCGTTAAATTATGACTTGTATAAATAGGTTTCTACCTATTTCGACCAAAAGGACAGCTTTTGGTTAACAACAACATGAGTATCCAGAAAAACACCAAAGAACTGATAGCTTACATTTCGCAAGCCAGTTCCATATTCTGATACAAGTCATAAAACAACCACACCTTCAGAATTAACCATTCTGATCTCAACACCTTCTTCGCTTCCCTCCCTAAGACCAACCCTTCTCCTTCACTTTGTGAGCGAAGCAACACTGGAACGACTATTTCTTGGTTTAGGCCAGGATTGTACAGATTGATCTCTCGAATCTAAAGCACTCCCGTGCAGTGCATTTGTTTAGGTATAAATTCGTTTCTCAATAACACATCCAAATTTACCAAAACCGGCAGAAACAATTTTTACCCCAAAACAAGGATATACAAACTATCAAGGTTAAGATAGTCAGACCTGGCTTCACGAATCCCCAAAGCAAGTCTTTTAGTCGTTGACCTAATTATCTTTCTCAGGGGAAACCTAGGTCTATGGTCTATAGATGACGACTCTAGAATCAACTAGGACATAAAGTGTCAGAGAATGAAGTTCCCAGTTGAAAGAGCATCTCCATTTATAGATTTTAAGGACCAGTGGTTGCTTAGAATTCAAGCTAAGATAACTTGAGAATCAAGCAAATACTTTTAAATCTTGAAAATACACTGGAAGAATATACACTAGGAACCGGTTCTGAAACCGGGTATAATGATTGTTCAGTTTGGCAAGTATGCCAAAGAACTAAAGCAATTTGATATTTATTTAAACACCTAAGTATTTGATCAGGATGCACACACAAAAGTGTTTGAGTGATCATTGAAGTCACAAAAGTGTTTGAGAGAGTTCTAGCAATGTTAAACATATTGCTAAAATCTTAAATTGGGACGGTTAGTACAACGATTCGTGAACCATTAGGCTTGTTCATGAGTCAGGGTACAACGGTTCGTGAACTGGGTACGCCAAACCTACAAAACTACCGAACTCAGTTGACCAGGGTACGTGAACTGAGTTCATCAACTGCTAGGAGCCTTTAATACCTGTAGGAACAGAATCTCGCAATGATAATATTTCAGTGAAATTATCAATGACACAGCATAACAGCGTCGCAAAACAGTTTCAGAAATGATAAAATAAATGACGTCATCTAAGATCACGAGAAAGATGTGATAGTCCTGCGAAGATTAGAGAGTTTGCGAAATTAACAATTGTAAGGTTGCGAGAATATCGCAAATCATATCCGAAAATAAAGGACAAATTAGCTGTCATCCACTATGTATTTTCTTATAAATAGTCGTTCGAGTTGTAAAGAAGAGAGAGATCTTTTTTGAGTAAGAAACAAGTAAATAGGAGAGAGAAAATTTAGAGCAGAGATCATTCTTGACTTCTTTATCTTTCTTGTAAGAACATTCAAAGATTTATCAATAAAATTAAGAGTGTAAACCTAAAAATGAGTTGATCAACAATGAAATCATATGAGGGGTGTAGTGTAGGATTTCCTGCAACTACATAATGGCGCTAGAAACAGGGAGGAGTTGAAGATTATTCTAGAAAAAGCTAAAGATTGATATTGAGATTTGTGAAAATTTAAAGTGATTGATTAAGAATTTTTCATAATTTCTTGCAATACTGTTAACATTTAAGAAATGGCTAGAAGAAGAAATACATCCGAACAACCGACTAATATTAGAAGAAGCAAAAGAATTGCTGGAAGAGAAAGAAGTGAAATGGGAGAATCTACTAGAATGAGAAATAATTGAGAAAATCAAATTCAACCGCCAATTCAACAAACACTAGTTCAAGAGAGGAATACAGATTATGACAGGGTGCGCGTACACACTTGGCGATCAAATTCAGCAGAAGAAATAGAAGAAGAGCAACAAAATAGAAATTATAGACAGGAAGAGAGAAATCAAGAAGCAGATGAAGGAATAATTCATGGAGGTGAGGAAATTGGAGCGTTAGAAACATTGAGACGAAGAATACATGAAGAAAGAAGAGCTGAGGCAGAAGAACGTGCGAATTTAACAAGGCAAAATCACGAATTACGGATAGAGAATATAAGACTACAGAATAGAAGATCGAGAAGCATTACAAAATCATATTCAAGATCGACTAGGAGAGAAATGAGGCGAAATTCACCCACAATCAATGCTGGAAACAATATTCAAGAAGAAATATCAAATCCTAATGAAGAATATCGCGAAAATAGAGAAAGAATTGATGATCGTTACATTCCACAAAATGGAACTTTTGATGATGGGCAAATTGGAGGAAATCAAGAGAACGGACAAAATCAGGGACAAAATAACCAAGATGGCGAAGGAAATCAAGAGGAAGGAAGAAGAATTTTACATGTGAGAGAAACCCAAAGAAATCAACAGACAATTGAAGAAGAAATTGAAAGACATTATACTGAACAAGCACGTTTAATCTGCGAACGTGAAAGATTGAGAGCGGAAATGGAAGGACAAGAGCTTCAGGAGACAATTCTCCAGAACAATCATGACAATAGAGAAAGAAGGCGTACACAAAACCGGAATAACGACAATCTGAATGAGGAGTATGATAGAGTAAAGAGGATGGCTGAAATACAGCGAATTGAATTGATTAGAAATGAACAAAATTATGGAGGGGAAAATGAAAGATATCATCATTTGCGAATTCAAGATAAAGATGAGGAGAAGAATCGCACAAGAAGACGAGATGAGGATAATGAAGAAGAGATGCAAAATTTCGCGAGAGAAGATAGACGAGAACGCAGAAGAAGAGAAGCAAAATTAAAGATACCAATGGATCAAGATTCAGGTGTAAATAAACAAATCTTGAAAGAATTAGAAGAAATGAGAGGAATGCTAAATAACAGAGGAGAAGTAGGTAGAAGACAATTGGATGAAGCAATAGAAGAAGCTGCGAAAACTCCATTTACAAGGGAAGTACAATTAGGAGGAATACCACCGAAATGCAATTTTCCCGCATTAACCAGCATTTTTGATGGAACAACTTGTGCAATTCAGCACATTAAAGCCTATGTGAGGTGCATGTTACAATGGGAAAATCATGATGCGGTATTGTGCAAATATTTCTCATCCAGCTTAACAGGAGAAGCATTAAAATGGTTTGAAGGTTTACCAAAGAATACAATAACCTCCTTCAATCATTTTCAGACTACATTCTTTGGGGCATATATAAGTAACAATTCCTCACGACCTGGTATAGCAGATGTGTTTGGATTAAAACAAAGGATTGGCGAAAGTTTGAAACACTTGACTAAAAGATGGAGAACTATGTGTAGCGAAATGGATGGCCGTGTAGATGAGAGATATCTCATATTATCATTTATCAATGCTATGTTTGCAACAAACCTATTGTATGTCCAAATTTTCAGAGTCAAGAATACGATTACAATGACTGAATTGCGAGAACTTCAAGAAGAATACATTGCTCTAAAGGAAAGGCAAAATAAAATGGAATCATATCCAGTTGCGAACACCAGCTCACAAATAGCGAATGCAAGCTTATTACCCAAGCTAAAAAACACAGTGGCGAATACTTCGCAAGTACAACAAGAGAAGGTGATAAATAACAATCAGCAGAAATTGGTAGCTATGGGGAGCCGAGATCAATAAGAGTATGAAAGAGAAAGAAATTTCAACAATCGTGGAGGAAATAACAAGATTCAAAGGCTCGATCAACCGCAAGAAACTTATGGAGGTCAAAGGCAAAACTATAATAAAGGACAAGGAAGTCACAAGGTAATATGGGAAGAAATCAAGATGCCACCTCTAAATGCAAGTGTGGAGAAGATATGGGAAGCTATAATTTTGATGGAAAATATACCAACACCGTGGAACATGGGAACGGAACCACCTCAAAACCACAGAAGTCATGAATTTTGTTCTTATCATCATTTTCATGGACATACCACAAACGATTGCAGAAATGTAAAAAGAATTATTTTGAGAATGATAGATCAAGGAAAATAAAATGACTTTCTGGTAGGGCATCCGCAATCTCAACCATTACCACCACCACCAGAACATCATAAAGTGAATACGACGAAAAAGAAAGAAACATTCTTCATAGAAGTTGGTGCAAAAGCAAAAAATATATTCTGTCACTCTATCGTACATTCATATAAGACAATTGAAGATTTTCATGATAATGTTTTGAGTAGAGTGTTCGCAAGAGATAATGATGGAAGAGAAATTATGAATATTGCGAAAATCTCGCCACTAGAAGGATGGCAGAAACAGATCATTTCTTTTACTGCAGAAGAAATTCCCGAAGGAGAAGAGGTGCATGACAATCCATTGGTAATAAAATTAGAAATTAATCCAAAACCGAAAGAAGATGAGGATGATGAAGTTGAAGATTCATGGGCGATCAATAGAATTCTAGTCGATACTGGAAGCTCTGTGAACATCTTATTTTATCATACTTATAAAACCATGGGTGGAAGAGATGATGATCTTATACCATCAACATATAAGATATATGGTTTTAATGGTACTGCTAACAAGCCTAAAGGGGAGGTTACTATGCGAATTCCATTGAAGGGAATATCTTCTGAAATCTTATTCTGTGTCGTTGATGTAGAATCACCCTACAATGTGTTAATTGGTCGACCTTGGCTACATGGGATTCTAGGTGTAGCTTCAACTTTCCACCAATGCATCAAATTCCCTCACCCCAATGGTGTAGGAATCATAAAGAGAAATTGGATCGAAGGAAAGAGATGTTACGAAACTGAGATAGAATCTTGCGAAGGAATAGTAAACAAGAAGGAAAACTGGCGACACAAAATCAAAGATGTACAAATAAGTGAGAGGTTGATGGTGGATACAATTGAAAGGAAAGGAGAAGAGATGTTGCGAAATTAATGCTAGCTCAGAATAAAAATGATGAATATACCACTACCAAGGAAGCAGTAGCAGAAAATAGTAAAAAAGCAGAGGATGATAAAGGAAATAAAAACAAGAAATGTATGAATGATTAAGTTGTTGCGATAATCTCGCAATAAGTAAAATTCTCAAAAGTAAATTTGATTGAACAACAAAATTGAGATTGCGAAATTCAGATACAATATAATGATTTGCGAGACTCTCGCAGAGATAATGAATTTTACAGAAAATAATCAGAAAAGAATGACAAAAGAGAAAGAGGCGAACCTTTATGGCGTACACCCTAGTTCGCGAATACAATTTCGCAAGAGGAAAATGTAAGAGCTAAAGTACGTCATATAAGGGGGTACCTATTGCATGACTCATGGAAAGGCTACACCGCCACCGGAACCTGGGTCATGGAGATTTGGGGTCAATGAAGCCCATCCGGGAGAGGCACCTTGGATTCTCAACTTAAGCATATGACTTGGGTTGGGCGACTAAGGTAATAAGGACTCTCTCAAGAAGTGCAGATCTGATTAAGGCGCCGAGGTACACGGTTGAGTCAAGAGTGCCAGAGACGTTTGAAGCGTACTTTGCCATTCTTGACAAGTCTTGGCTTATACTGCACTCGGCCTGAAGAAAAACCCACTTAGGGTGCAGTCTCGTAACCATAAACCCTATAGGTAAAAGGGATAAGAGGCTACGAAAACAACTGGTTGTTGTTAAGACTGGATGGGAGGAGCTAACCTTGTATGGTAGAAGTACGCCTCCTTGAAGGGGCAACCAGGGGGAAGATAAGGGCGGCACCCTCCATTAGGGAGCTGATAAGTGTCTTAAGACGCAAATGTCATGAGGCTTCTTATTCGCAAGGATATTAAGGCTTGTCATATTTGTGCAACAATCCTGAAGAGGCAATAATACAAAAGAAAAGGATAAGACGAGATCAATGGGTTTTGCATGGAAGTGCGAAGACGTCCTGCGATTTCGTCGCAAGACGGCAATGTCATGGGGCATCATTTTCGCAAAAATATTTAGGCCTGTCATATTGTCGCAACATTCCTGAAGAGGCCATAATACAAAAGAAAAAGTTAAGGCAAGATCAATGGGTTTTTGCATGAAAGTGCAAGGACGTCCTGCGATTTTTGTCGCAATGACAAGAGGTGGCATAATAAGACCTTTAATTAGGAAGGCAAAATAAGACCACACAGGAATGAGATTTTGAAAAGAAACAAAATTCATTTCGCAAAAGGTTGCGAAGTTATACAATAAGAATTTTTTTATGAAATCTCTCATTCGGATTCAAATAACAGAGGCAAGTATGGGAATGTATGGAATTAGAAAATGTTATTTTTCTCCATATGAGAGACTTACTCAAAAATTCAAGAATTAATGATTATATTGATTAACTGTATTGCAAAGAAGAACTGTTTTAATTTAAGCAGGTCAAAATGAAAGAAACACAAATATACAGAAAGAAGAAATAAATGTACAAGTATTACAAAGAAGTAAAGATTATTTCTTGGTTAATCCTTCATTATCTTCATCACATTTGTTTCCTTCTTCATCTGTGTCAGAATCTTCATCACCATCAGAACTTCCATCACTATCAGATTCTTCATCGTCAGCTTCGCTATCAGAGATAATCAAACTGGGAGTATTCTGTGAGATTTCTTCTAAAAGACAAGGATAATCAGAATGTGGGATATTATGATCAACACAAACCATTTGGATGGTTTGATTGCGAAAATGCATAGCGTCATTCTTAAAATTCGCAACAGTGATCTTGATTTGATTCTTTAATCTAGAATACTTGTCTTTGCGAGAAGAAAGATTCTTTGCGAGTTCCTCCTTTCCAGCTTAAAGTTCTTCAATATTTTCACGATATTTACTTTCAGAATCTGCAAACAAAAGACAATCACTTATTAACTTGATGAAAATTCATAAGAAGCAAAAGATTAGTAAAGAAGAGCAATTAGCAACCTTCTCAGTCAGAAATCATATCTCTAATCAAGGCTGTATGTTCAGCTTGGAGACTAACATTTACGCCTAAATATTTTCTAGCATCATCTAAAATTTTCGCATCCCAAATAAATTCATCCTCACTACTTATGAGAAGACGAGAACGAATTTGATTTTCCCTTTCGCAGAGTTCAATATTCTGGCGGTTAGCTTCATCTCGCTCAAGTTGAACTTCAAGGAGAGCCTCTTGGAATTTCGCCAAAGCCTTGGCACCTTGATCAGAGATACGATCCTTATCATCTATGAGACCACTAATTTTAGTTCTTAACTCATTGGTTTTCTCTTTGGAATCAATAAGGAGACGCTTAAATCTGTTGGCTAAGCCTAAACTGGATCTATGATCAATTTCTAAGAGACGAAATTTAGATCTAAGTTCATTTAGAGAAAGAGATGAAATTATATCATTTGAGAAGCTATTTAAGGAATTGTTAAGACGTTCAAGAAGGGTATCATTGTCCAAGGCATTAGGAAATGAGCGAAGAAGGGTAGCTTCATCAGAAAGACCATAAATGTCTGCAAAAAGGATCATTTAAATAAGATAAAACAACAGGATGAATGAGTAAAGAGAAAAGAGAAAAGCAACATACCGTAAAGTTGATTATTATCTTGCTGAAGACTAGAAATTTTGTTCTTATACGAGGAAGAATCAATTTCCAATTGTCTATTCTTTTCGCGAAGAACTTTAACTTCAGCTTCCAATTCTTCATTTTTTTTGCGAAATTGAAGATTCTTCTTTTCAAGATTTTCACGTCTTCTCTCTAGATCTGAGGCAAAAAAAAAAAAAAGCTTTTCCAGCCTGCGAAAAAAATATAAAAAATATTAATATAGAAAGAAATTTTGAATTATAACAATGAAGAAGTAAAAGGATAAAAATATACCAGACTATTGAGAGAATGCAAAAAATCGGGAGTCACTGATCTGGAAACTCCACGAAGAGAGCTATCACCATCCATTAAAGGAACATCGCAAAGAGTAGCGAGATCTTTGCAGGTATCTGCGAATTGGCTATCTCCCATTCCGTGTAGAGAATCAGAAAAGAGGCCAGATAACTTAGCCATAGAAGATTCAGGTGGAGAATCTTCACTTGCAACAATATCATCGTTGTCCTCATCACCCTTATCACTTTCAGAATTTTCATGAGGAGGAATATTTGAAGAGGAAGAAGAACGAACTTTCCTTTTCTTTGGAGGAGGACCGGTTGATTTTTCTCTACGAAGAGCACCTATACCTTTATCACCAATCTTCGCAACATCAGCAGATTCTTCTACTTCAGCAATAATCTTCACACACAGATAAGAATAAGAAATAGAAGCATGGAAGTAACAGTACTATTTAAAATCATAAGAGAAAATTTCTTACCTCATCTGTGTATGAGCGAAGAGCTAACAGAGTACTAGATTTCCCAGTCCTGTTATAACTATCTTTCAGTTTTTGGATCTGCGAAATGTCGCAAGAGTTAGCGAACAGAATAGAAAAAAATCAATAAAGAAATATAAAATGAGTTAAAGGGGAAAAACATACGTCTTTCTCCTTTTCGGGCCAAGAGAAAACCCAAGGTTGATAAGCAGCGAGATTCGCAGGAAGAATATTTGACCCAACAATGTAGGGTCCCTTTAGCATTAGAGGAAAAACACACCATTTATCATCTTTAGATTGGCGAGGAGTTATGTTTTTACCAGAATTCCAGTCAATATCTTGCATGAGAACCTTTGATTCATCAATATTATCTTTCCTTTTTAAACGAATACCTCAGCGAGTATTCTCTTTCTTCATGGAGATAAGTTCATAGTTCTCAAAGAAATTCGCCACTGTATACTTCTCATCAACCATCTCTAGGTTTGCGAACTTAGGATCCCTAAGTTCTTTGGAGTACAGAGATCCTCTACCAGCACCACGATTAGCGAACTCTAGCATCATACGGACGCAGTCCCCACTCA
Source organism: Papaver somniferum (assembly GCF_003573695.1). NCBI lineage: Eukaryota > Viridiplantae > Streptophyta > Magnoliopsida > Ranunculales > Papaveraceae > Papaver > Papaver somniferum. The sequence goes on from NC_039358.1 coordinate 20,472,218, forward strand.
GTTGGAAGATGGCTCGCGAAAATCCCGAATGAGCGAGAATTTCATAAAATAGAGGAAGATCTGGGTTATAAAGAGGAATGGGGAGACCTGCGAGAATCTGACCTAGCAAAATATGATTGATTGATCATCAAAATATTGATCAGAGAAAAGCTTGACAGAAAGAATTGATTTGGCATTCTCACCAGGAATGGTGGAGAGTGTGAAACCTTTATCAGCAAGATGTTTTTGGACATCTTGTAAATTCTTCTCATATCTATGACCACTTGGAGACATGTTTGAATATAGAGTATGGGAATGTATGGAAAGTAAAAGGATTGAAGGAAGAAGAAGTTACAGCAACATAACTTGCAGAAGAATAACAAAATTGCAGAGACGAGAGAATAAAAATAAAAGAGAAAGTAGAAAGAAAAAGAAAAAGAAGAGTAAGATGAATATATAAAGGAGATTTTTTTTTACTCGAAGAAATAAACACCATTAAGACGAAGAGACGTGAGCGGTTGAAAAGTTGCGGTTACAGAAGACGTGTCAAGAAACAAATGGACGAAAGAATACGTGTGATAAATGCAGAATATGAAAAGATGAGCAGCTGCGGCATTTATCATATCATTCCCTACTTTGCAAAGAAGATATGAGAAGAGGCAAGATGTAGGATCAGAATCTCGCAATGATAATATTTCAGCGAAATTATCAATGACACAGCATATCAGCGTCGCAGAACAGTTTCAGAAATGATAGAATAAATGACGTCATCTAAGATCACGAGAAAGATGTGATAGTCCTGCGAAGATTAGAGAGTTTGCGAAATTAACAATTGTAAGGTTGCGAGAATATCGCAAATCATATCCGAAAATAAAGGACAGATTAGCTGCCATCCACTATGTATTTTCTTATAAATAGTCGTTCGAGTTGTAAAGAAGGGAGAGATCTTTTTTGAGTAAGAAACAAGTAAATAGGAGAGAGAAAGTTTAGAGCAGAGATCATTCTTGACTTCTTTATCTTTCTTGTAAGAACATTCAAAGACTTATCAATAAAATTAAGAGTGTAAACCTAAAAATGAGTTGATCAACAATGAAATTATATGAGGGGTGTAGTGTAGGATTTCCTGCAACTACAATACCAGCTTTCAAATTTCAGTTCATAATGGTTCATAAACTGTCCCCATCTGAACTTGTAGTTTGCGAACTGGTTTGCCAACCCTCATGTATTACCAAAACTCATATATTTATGGTTTGCGAACTGGTTCACCAACCTACCATGGGTAGAAATATCAGATAGTTCAATATTTCTCTTTTATGATGTTTGAAACATTCTTGCGTGATGAAATCATTTGTGTGGGCAATTTTCAATTAATACACAAATTAATTCACACAATAGATTTTTTATAACTAATATTGTTAAGGATAGTTAAACATCTTTGCTTAGAATCATATTTTGAGATTTTTAACAAGACAAGCTTGACTCGAAAATTCTTCTTTGTAAGTATACCAGAAGTCGTACGACCTTGTCTCAAAAAGATAGAATGATGGTAAGATACTGAGTAAAATAGAATGGTTCAGTCTTGACATACCCGATACATAAATTCTCCAAATATCTTCGTTGATCTTCAGTCTTCGAGGGTGATGTCTGATACTCAACTACTAAATTCTAACCTAGTATGATCGAGAGTTGACTTAATAGACTAGAAATCAAGATATAGTTTTGATCATCTAACATTGACAACAAGATTGAGATAGCAAAACTTGTGGGTTCAACCGAGCAAAGCTCTAAAAATCTCCCCCTTTGTCAATTTTAGTGATAAAACTATTCAATACATATGTATTCAAAATAAATAAACTTTTCAGCTCAATCCACTATGCTTGATTTCCTTGGTTCTTCAACAAACGTCTTGAATTTTCGTACTTCAACTTCTTCTATGGTTCTGCAAGTGTTCGTTTAGCACCTTTGTTGTTAAAGATCCATATCGATGACAACTTATGAGAATAATCAAAGAGATTTACTAGAATTAGGTAATCACACTCTAGTCATCGGTTGTTATACAGAAACATAATATTGTTACCTTCCTCAAAGTTCAATTGCACCACAAATTTTAAGCAATACTACGGTGACATGTTATCTCCCTTAGTCAATACTTACTTCTTTTGCAAAATAAGAAAAACCTATAAATAATAATTCACTCCCTCTTACATAATGCTCCGAAAAGCCATATGTAATGTAGTAAGATACTACTTAATAATTCTCCTTCTTTTTGTTAACAAAATTGACAAAGACGAAAAATTGGGATTAAAATGAATTAATCAAAAGATTATTCAAGACTAGAGAACACATACCAACATTTAGTTTATACAATTCCACCAAGTAAACTTGGTTCACATCAAGAAGATATAAAGGTACAAGAATGTCATACATATCCGCTCTCCCCATAAGGATATTACCATTAAGAACAAGTTCAAAAAAACTCTCCCCCATTTGATGTTATTCCCGAAAGAAAAAGATGAGCAACCTTAAATCTAATCACAACAGAAGGATTTTACTTGTACATACAAATTTACTTGCCAATTACGAACGAAGTAAATTAGTATCCCAATATTTTTCTCTCTTCTCGACAGTTACAAACAAAGAAGTTAAAAATAATGATCTTAATATTAGAGACTCTAAGTTACAAGATTTTGGTGAGAAAAATAATTATCAACAAAAACTATTCTCTATGCCAGTTACGAACAAGAGAACAATTATTGCGATATGACTCAACATAAGAATTATAACTTCTCTATCCATGTACGAACATAGAGATTAAAGTTCACCACTTATTCCCTGGCGGTGACGCGTTCAAGGAAGTAAGTCGACCCCTAAATAACATCTTACGGAATCCCGAAGCAGTTTATTCACAAAAGTGTAATCGTGGAGAGATCAAAACTGCCATTCTCAAAATGTTTTACTCCTCTTTTGCAAAATTTATGAGCTTAACCTATGAGAAAATATAAGATATATGTTCTAATAACCAGAATATGATAGCAAAGAACAAATCTCACAAAATAAGCAATACACATACATAATCCATGAAGATTAGGTATTGGAAGTCATCTTCCAAAATAAAATTTAATTAAATAAATTTTAAACATGCAATATGATAGTATGTAGAATGGCTAATGCGACACATAGAAACTACTCCAAAAGCTAATGTTCCTCCTTAAATAATAAGAATAAAATTCGTACAAGGAGTTAACTAGTAAAAGCATCTTTGAATAATGCCTTTTCATCACCGAACTATTCATCATCAATTGACAACAGAACATAAGGTTCATGAGTAAGAGTGTTAACTCCTTCAAACCTGCTCGAATGTTGTTTAACGAGTGCTTCTTGGATCTCGAGATATTTTTGCAGAACGTCCTTGAGACCTTGCACTTCCATCTTAGTCTTCTTAGGCTCTTCAAGAATATTTAGCAAACCTATGTTGATCTTAGAAGATTGCTCTAATTGTTCAAGTTCTTCCCTTTTCTCTTAAAAAGTAAATCCTTCTTCTTAGGATAGGTATTCTCAACACTTTTCTTTGTTGAATCAACAACTATGTGAATAGATGCTTCCCAGAAGAGATCATACTTGAAGATACCATAACTCAGAATTTTGAGTATGTCATTCGTGAAAACACAAATATATAGAACTTCAAGATCACTTTGGTTTTTGGAAGAAATTCAAAAATTCGTGAATTATTAAAAAGGAAGACCAACAACAATTAAATTCAGGAGCTGACCTAATTCTTAAAAGAAGCTCGTTCACGAACTAAAATTCAAACTAAAGGGTGAAATACAATTTTACCCTCTCTTAAAGTTTGTACATGGGTAAGTCTTTATAATTATTACTTGAAAAATAGAGTGAAGTGAGCATAAGTAGATGTTTCAAGAGGTAATATCCTTTGAATATTCATCCAATAATGTTTCCTTGCGGATAAAATGAGAATAAATTGTGACCATTTAGATCAAGTCAAAAACCAGAGGAATGGACAAGAATCAAATGAGCAAGGCTCAACATGAACTATTGTTATTCTCGTTTTGTAGTGGCATGAATGAATCAAAGAAATATTATCCTTGAGTCTCTGAGAGAGGATGAAAATTCAAGTAATAAGAATCAAGACACAAACTAGAAAGTTTGTCCCAAATACCTTGGAGGTGCAAAAGTTTTGTCTCTTTTCAGGACACATGAGACAAGAAAACACATTTTTAACACAATTAGTTTATGTTGGGTTGAGAGACAGTAGGCTTACCACTTGATTCCTGTATGGGTTTGTCAATTTCCTTTTTAACTGATCGTTTAAATCTTGATCTCTTTTTTCCTTTTGATTTATCCTTTTCCTTGGAGACAATCACAATTTTGAGATAAAAAGGAGAAACAAAGTTACATAGCTTAGAAGAGTTCTATTTTTGGAAGAATTTGAGCACATTTGTCGAACGACTAGCAATTCATTGAAGTTTGTTGACATACCTTACTTTCTGATTGTACTTGAAATACTATTTGAGTTTATGACCTTCAGTACTTTCGGCTGAAAAGGGGTTCCGGAGCACTTCTGATTTTGGCTGAGAGACATACTTGAGATGTTCCTGAAGAATCATTAATAGGTTTTTCATTTTGGAGAGAAAAATCCATTATATCCTCAAAAAATATGGATGAGGGATCTTCAAACAACTTGTCAAGATTGATGAAAGTATTACTATTATCATCAACATTAGTTGTTTCAGCTAGAAGTGTTAAACTAAAACATTCTTCTTCTTCTGAATCATAATGATCAGTAGTTTCATCAAGAGTTGCAGCAAGACTCTTGTTTCCAGTGTATTTCCTTCGATTTGGACATTCATTAGCAAAGTGACTGAAACCTCTACACTTGAAGCATTTTGTCATTGAAAAACCGGGGGTCTAACAACCAAACCCAATATTTCGTTTAGGTAATCTGTATGGACTAACTATGATATAATTCCAAGAGAATCAACTAGTCAGTCAGACTCAATCAAGGAAAAATATATCCAAGAGTTATATCTCAATTTCTCAAATTAGTCTGCAATCGAACAAATAGAAATCTGTGAGCCGGATTAATAAGAGAAATAACACGGATGGTATCAAAGACCAATATCCAAGCGTCAATCAATTTCAATCAACAACCAAAGGTGGGATTCACCAATTGATTGAACTACGCACAACATGTGATATTTCAGTTATATAGAAAATAAAATGTGGAAAAGAAACAACACAGACACCAGAAATCTTGTTAACGAAAAAGCCGCAAATGCAGAAAAACCCCGGGACCTAGTCCAGATTTGAACACCACATTGTATTAAGCCGCTACAGACTCTAGACTACTACAAGTTAACTTCGGACTAGAATATAGTTGATCCATAACCAATCTCCCACTGATTAAGGTACAATCGCGTTCCTTACGCCTCTGAATCCCAGCAGGACTCTAAGCACTTGATTCCTTAGCTGATCTCACCTACAACCAAGAGTTGCTACGACCCAAAGTCGAAGACTTGATAAACAAATCTGTCTCACACACAAAAGTCTATTGAATAGATAAATATGTCTCCCACAGAAATACTTACGAGTTTTTGTTTCGTCTTTTGATAAATCAAGGTGAACAAGAACCAATTGATACACCAGACTTATATCTCGAAGAACAACCAAGTAATATCAATCACCTCACAATAATCTTAATCATATGGTAGCGAAACAAGATATTGTGGAATCACAAAGAATGAGACGAATAGCTTTGTGACTACTTTTTATCTTACCTATCGGAGATTGAATCTCGAGCAAATCTTAGATAAGATAGTACTCAACACGACAGAACAAAGTAAGATCATAACACGAAACTACATAGAAAATAGTTGGGTCTGGCTTCAGAATCCCAATGAAGTCTTTAAGTCGTTAACCTATAATGGTTTTAGGAAAAACCTAGGTTAAAGGAGAATCGACTCTAGTCGCAACTAGTATCACACATGAGGTATGGGGATTAGGTTTCCCAGTTGATAGAGTTCTCCCTTATATAGTCTTGAAATCAGGGTTTACAATCAATGCTACCTTGGTAACAGAGCATTCAACATTCACCGTTAGATGAAAACCTTGTTATAGCATTGCTCGGACTATAAGTCTTGATTTTTAGTGATCAATGTTAGTGATCAAAACTATAAGTCTTGATTTTTAGTCTATTTATAGTGATGTCTCGGACTAGGATAGATTGTGTAGTTGAGCATTAGACTTCACGGCGTTCATCAATTGAAGACTAAGAACTACTAAGGAGGGCTTGTGGAACTTCATCAACACAAGGTATGTGGAGACTAAAACTCATCTATCACTTGGAAAGTCTATTTATACTTTATCTCCTATATTGAGACAAAAGTCGTATTACTATATAGTATTCGATTATACACATTTGAGATTTCGAGCTGAGTTTAAATCGCTTACATATTTCTCGAAATATGTGTTGGTAAGCATTCGCTTCAACCAAGTTCATCTTATATTCTTGAAGAAAGTCAAAAGATGATCATGTGAAAATCGTCGAGTAACATCTTACATGGTTTGTGTGATACAATCATTTGGTGTAGACTTGGAATGTTTCTTATGGTTATTTCAATAACTTGAAAATTGCTTTGATGCTAATAGTGTGTGAAAACGGCTATTGTCATCCTCTAAGAAAGTTTTAATAATTGAAATAGAGTTTAGAATACTTAACCATCATTGAATTATGAACATATTATGTATTCTTGCATATATGTGATCCATGATCGGAACTATAGTATGCATACCCGTATGCATACTTATAGTTGTGGAATTCTGGGTACCTAAGTACACATACGCGTACTGGCGAATGGTTTGGGTGCGGAAATATCTGTTGTGTTTGGAAGTCTGTGTACCCGTTTGCATACTAGCGAAACCCAAACTCAGACCGGGTACTTAAGTATGCGTACCTGTTTGCATACTTGAGTGGTTTAAATTCCTAAAATCGGCTTGTTCATGAACTAATGCATTTATATATTAAGGAATGCATTCTTTGCAAACCGATAATGTTCATGAATTGATTCAGGTGAATCAAACCGATTTTGCTTCAATTGTGTTATTGTATACTTCTATGAGAATATAACAATTGAACAACTCTATAACTAAGTGCATTTAAGTCATTTGAACTAGTTAAGATGAATAAGGTTGATATGAAAGTGTTCATATAGCTAACCTCGGTTAACTACTGTTGAGCCAACATAGTTACACGTTTAGGTACGGTTACTCAAACCTAAATGAGGGTACACTTCATTTGTGTATAACAAGCTAAGTTCGATCTAACGGTTGAAAGATATTAGATTGAGTCTAATCAGGTTTTCATCTAACGATGAATATTGAATTCTTTGTTACCTAGGTAACTAAGATTGCAAACCCTGATTTGAACACTATATAAGGGAGAACTCTAGTAACTGGGAAACCTAATCCCCACACCTCCTGTGTGATAATAGTTGCGACGAGAGTCGATTCTGCTTTTGTAACACCTCGAGTTCCGGATCAGGGTCAAACCCGTATGAAGATCCGAACTCAAAGCGTTACGGGTGGGAACGAGACTTGTGCATATATTTATTCTTGTTAATTTACTTTTATACCAAACATAATTGAAACTTTTATACATTAATTGAAGCATATGAAATATATTAAACATCGTTCAAAACATTTTCGACTAAACCTTTTTTTAATTCAATTTACGCTTCAAACAATACTAAAAAACAATGCAATCATTAAGCTACTCATTTCTAGCTTCCACTTCCAACTTCCATAAATCTGCAAGGAATGTCAATTGGGGTGAGATGACAGCTCAATAGAATGCATTCCCTTTCTCAAAACATATCAAAACATATCAACTAATCAAATAAAATGTGTACAACAAGAGTATATGGTGCACCTTCAAGGATTTAATTATATTTATGTTCATCAACTATACTCACAATCTATTAACTCCTCTTAAATGCACGAGTATCCTCGGTTCGTGCCCCGCCTATCCGTGTATCCTCAGCACGGGACCACCAACCTCACTTGCACGAGTATCCTTGGATCGTGCCCCACCTATCCGTGTATCCTCGGTACGGGCACCGCCATTCAAACAAATATATCATTTCATTTATAAATTCAAACTACCGTTGCACGAGTATCCTTGGGTCGTGCCCCACCTATCCGTATATCCTCGGTACGGGTCCCGCCATCCAAACAAGCATATCCAATTATTTTATAAAATAATTTTATTATATAATATATATTTTGATATTCCAAACCACTTCATCAACAATTCATAAGATCACAACCCAACTATTTCTTTCATCCATTTAAGCAAACACACTAACTGCGGAATTTTACTTTATAAGTTTCGTACTGATAACTTTGTCCGATCTACCTCAAAATTTTATTGATCATTCCTGACACCATCATGTATAATATATCCAAATTTCACATGAAACTAACGGCTCAATCAAAATATATTGATTTTACAAACGCATTACAAACGCATTACAAAATCTAGGCAGATAACATCATTTTACAAAAATATTCACCATAAATTCATATTAGTCTCAAATTAAGAAAACCCAAAGAAAAATGAAATATAATACATTTATCTACACCGTTTGTTAAGACCTCAAATAATTTTAACATCATTAAGGCTTCCTAAGAACAGCAAAACGAAACTGTCCAGAATTTCAGAAACTATCACCCAAATTCAAACAAACATTCAACGGTGAATTTGTGGTATATTGTTCTCAAAATTGAACCATAGATACCTAATCATGCTATATAACAATAAGAAAAGCCTGATCATCATTAGAAGATATGTATTTATGCGATTAAATTACTAAAACTCAACCATACAAAATAAACACCCAAAGAAAACGCCAAAAGAGAAAGGGTTTCACATTCTACCTTAATTTCACTAAGAGTCTACTGATTTTATTAATCATGCTTCTACAAATATCTCTAACTCCATCTTCCTCTCCTATCTTTCTCTCTAATTTATGTTTGACCCCAATTTCTTTTCTCCCTCTTTCCCATATTAATACTACTTATATTAATAATGATGCATCATATTTATTATTATTAATTTTTTATTTGTCTTTTCATTTTCTATTAATCTAAATATTTATTTTATTATTTATTAGCTATTCTATTTTTACCTTAACTTGAAGACTTTCTAGTTCAAACAACCTAGCTAGACTAAGGCAAAGGAAACAACCTAAACCGCATGGTTAGCTAATTTGGGTATAACCCGAACCGAAACCGTAACTAAAAATACCGGGTATTACACCTTTAACTTAGGTTTTTCACGAAACCTTGTAGGTTAACGACTTAAAGACTTCATTGGGATTGTGAAGCCAGACCCAACTATTTCCTCTGTAGTTGCATGTTCTGATCTTTCCCTGTTCTATCGTATTGATTATTATGTTCTCTAAGATTTGCTCGAGATTGATTCTCCAATAGGCAAGATAAAAAATAGTCACAAACATCTTCGTCTCATCGTTTGTGATTCCACAATATCTTGTTTCGCTACCATACAATTAAGATTATTGTGAGGTGATTGATATTTCTAGGATGTTCTTCGGGAATATAAGTCTGGTATATCAATTGGTTCATGTTCACTTTGATTTATCAAAAGACAGAACAAAACTCATAGGTTTATCTGTAGGAGACAGATTTATATATTCAATAGACTTTTCTGTGTGTGACAGATTGGTTTAGCAAGTCTTCGACTTTGGGTTGTAGCAACTCTTAGTTCTGGGTGAGATCAGCTAAGGGAATCAAGTGCGTAGAGTCCTGCTGGGATTCATAAACTTAAAGAGCGCAACTGTACCTTGATCAGTGTGAGATTGTTTAGGGCTCAACCACATTCCAGTCCGAAGTTAACTTGGAGTAGGCTAGTGTTTGCAGCGGCTTAATACAGTGTGATGTTCAAATCTGGACTAGGTCCCGGGATTTTTCTGCATTTGCGGTTTGCTTGTTAACAAAAATTCTGGTGTCTCTGTTATTTCTTTTCTGCATTATATTAGTTTATATAATTGAAATATCACATGTTGTGCGTAAGTTCAATCAATTGTGAATCCAACGTTTGGTTGTTGATTAAATTGATTGACACTTGGATATTGGTTTTTGATACTGTCCAAGTTATTTCTTATATTCAATCGGGCTCGCAAATTCCTATTTTTTTGATTGCATATTGAATTGAGAAATTGAGATATAAACTCTTTGATATACTTTTCTCTAGATTGGGTCTGACTGTCAAGTTGATTCTCTTGAAAGTATATTGGAGTTTGTCTATTCAGATTGTCGAACAAAATATTGGGAATGGTAGTTAGACCCCCGCTTTTTCGATTGGTATCAGATCAGGCAAACACGTTTAAAGACCTAATAAGTCTGTGTTTGTAGCGATCTGAGTATGGAGGATTTCGTCTCTAAAAATGCTTCACCGTAAATGGATAAAATCAACTTCGAGCGTGTTCTAGAAGCCATCGATATGGTTGAGAATCCTAATTTAAAAAAAATTCATCAATAATCTTTGTCTAGAAAAACATCAATTGATAAGCAAAATTGATGGACTTCATTGCGAGATTTATAAGAAAATCTGAGCTTCGAGAACGTTCTGAAAAGGATGGTGATCTCCAAAAGAAGTTGAATGAACAAATCTGGATCAACTCTGATCTTGTTACAGAAATTGCCAAACTTAAGGATTTGAAATCTGTAAAGTCATCTTCAATGGATTTGAGTAACTCCTCTAATTCTTCATTATATAATTGTCGTATGTCAGGTGATAAGCGAGGTTTAGGCCTTGTGAAAACTGAAGGTGCTCAGAATTCTTCGAACAAGAATAAATATGTTGGTACATGCTTGTTTTGTGGTTCTCATGATCACTTTCAACATGTATGTTTTCCTTTTAAGAAAAGATTAAATGTTGCACGTAATCTTCACAAGAATGTTGTACAACTTTTGTCTGCTCTTAAAAGACATTCAATACTAACAAGAAAGCCTAATATGGTTGGTAATGCTAGTATGGGAGCTTTTGCTCTGAAATCAACATCTCCCTTTCAATGGTTTCTTGATAGTGGATGTAGCAGGCATATGACTGGAGATCTCTCATGGTTTGTCAACACAAGCGACTTTGATGGTGGTCCAGTAACATTCGGTGATGGGAGCTGCTGCTAAATAAGCAAGAAGGGGACGATCGAATTACCTGGAGTTCCTGAATTCATGATGTAGTATATGTTAAAGGTATGACCGCTAATCTTCTTTCTGTTAGTCAAATCTGTGACAAAGGCCATAAGGTTGTCTTCAATGCTAATGGATGTGACATTGTAGACAAATCTGGAAAAGTGATTTTTCAAGGATCACATGGAAAAAATAATTGTTATCTGTTGGATACTCAGTTTAGTAATTGTTGCAATTTGACTAAGGTGGAATCTACACATCTTTGGCATGAGCGTGTTGGTCACATCAATTATCGACTTCTAACTAAGATCACTAACAAAGAACTTGTTAGATGTGTACCCAAAATCAATGCTAAGATTGAAGGTGTATGTGGTGCCTTTCAAAAGGGTAAACAAACGAAAGTCCCACATAAATCATCTCGAGATATTATCACTAAAGCTCCACTTGATTTAATTCATATGGATCTCTTCGACCCAATTCAACAACCTACTGTGGCTGGAAAGAAGTATGCTTTGGTTATGGTAGATGATTACACCAGATTCACTTGGGTGGCTTTTTTGGCTCACAAGAATGAAACCCTTAGTGAATTCAAGATTATTGTTAATAGGATCCAGAATGAACAGGGTCGCAAACTAAAGAAAATTAAAAGCGATCGTGGCACGTAATTCAAGGACACCAAAGTGTTTGAATACTGTGATTCTCTGGGGATTATTCAACAATGCTCTCCACCCATTACTCCACAAGCTAATAGAGTTGCAGAAAGGAAGAATAGGAACATTCAGGAAATGGCAAGGGTAATGCTCCATAACAAAAACTTACCGTTAAGGTTTTGGGGAGAGGCTGTTTTTACAGCTTACTACTTGATCAATCGTGTTTACTTACGGCCAAAGACCTTAAACACTCCCTATGAGTTGTGGTACGGTAAGAAACCCAACTTACACTATCTCAGAGTGTTCGGAAGTAAGTGCTAAATTCTAAAGGACCGTGAACAGAAAGGGAAATTTGACTCAAAAAGCGATGAAGGTATTTTTCTTGGCTATGCATCTGATAGTCGTGGCTTCCGAATTTTTAATCTAATAACCCAAGTTATGATGGAATCTGCAAATCTTATCATTGATGATCCAAGTAATTTTCGTCATGATGACACTCCTGCTCAATTGCCTCCAACCGAGACAATTGAGAAAATCAAAGAAAACCCAGAATCATTAGAAGTTATTCCAATAGTTACTAATCCTGATGATTCTAGTGATGTGGAGAAAAGCCTTAGTCAGGATGTTCCTGTTGAACAAGAACGTGCCCCTCCGCGACATCTCCGGGTTCAAAGAAATCATGATACTAACAGTATTATTGGAGGAAGATATTCAACTGCTAAGACAAGAGGAAAACTTCAGAATATTTGTAATTTTGGTTGTTTTCTATCGCAGTAGAACCAAGAAACATCGATGAAGCTCTTGGCTATCTCTTTTGGGTGAATGAAATGCATGAAGAGTTAAATCAGTTCCAAAGACAAGATGTATGGAAGCTCGTACCTTGTCCCCCTAATATCAATATTGTTGGTACTAAATGGATATTCAAGAACAAGTCTGATGAATTTGGCACCATTATCAGAAAGAAAGCTAGACTTGTCGCTCAGGGATATTCACAGATTGAAGATTGACTTTGACGAAAACTTTTCTCTTGTGGCACGACTTGAGTTCATTCGATTGTTATTAGCCCATGCTTGTTTTATTAATGTTAAGCTATTTCAAATGGACATTAAATCCGCTTTCCTAAATGGAAATTTAAAGGAAGAGGTCTACATCGCTCGACCTAAGGGGTTTGAAAACCTGATTTTCCAGATCATGTCCTTAAGCTTAATAAGGCATTATATGGGTTAAAACAAGTACCTCGTGCCTGGTTCGAAAAACTGACTACTTCCCTTCTTAGGAAAGGTTTTTCGAGAGGTGGAGCTGATAAAACGTTGTTTACCAAATGAAGTAGGAAAGATGTTGTTATCGCTCAATCCTATGTAGAAATATCATCTATGGATCAACATCTGAGAAAATTGCAAAATATTTTCAAGTTTCTCTTAGCAAGGAGTTTGAAATGAGCAATGTTAGTGAATTAAAATTCTTTTTGGGTTTACAAATTCAACAACACAAGGATGGAATTTACTTATCTCAATAAAAATATGCAAGAGATCTTGTCATAAGATTCGGTCTTGATAAGTCAACTCCAAAACTGACTCCTATGCCTACCACGAGTAAACTACATCGAGATGAGAAAGGTGTAAATGTGGATCAAAAACTCTATTGATCTATCATTGGAAGCCTTTTTTATATCTCACGGTCACTAGACCTGATATTAGTTTTAGTGTTGGTTGATGTGCTAAGTTTCAGGAAAATCCAAAGGAATCTCATCTTGCAGCTGCAAAATGATCATACGATACGTCAATCACACTGTCTGGTATGGTCTATCTTACACTTTTGATACTAACACTGATCTTTCTACCTATTCAGATGCTGATCGGGCAGGATGTGTGGAAGACATAAAAAGTACATCAGGGGGTTTCTACTGTGTAGGATTGAATCTTGTGGCTTAGCATAGCAAGAAACAAAATCCACAATCCCTGTCTACATGTGAAGCAGAATATATTTTTGTAGGCTCATGTTGTACTTAACTCCTCTGGATGAAACAAATGCTTGCTGATTATGGAATTGATACTGGAATAATGAAGATTTTTTATGACAATTCAAGCGCGATTCGAATCACTGAGAATCCCGTTGAGCACTCAAGAACTAAGCACATTGATATAAGGCATCATTTTATTCGAGATCTCTATGAAAATGATATCATAAATATTGAATTTTTGCCTTCCGAACAACAATTGGCTGATATTCTCACCAAACCTTTAGATATTGCTACTTTTCAACACCTATGGCAGTCTATTGCGTTGTTTTGGTTCATTAGTTTTTTTCTAAATTCTTGCCCCTGCACTTGTCTCGATCTGTTGGGCAATTGAGTTTGGATTTCTAGGTTAAGTATTACTTCAATTCTGCATTTGTTTCAGTAGTTGAATTTCTGTTAAGTATCTTAGTGTTTTTTAAATAAATCCTTCTTTTCTTGTAAAATTAAGGCTGCTCTTGTTGTTCTTTCGGGAATGACATTTTATGGGGAGAATTCTTATATGAACTTCTGCTTAATTGCCAAATCTTTGTGGGGGGTGCGACTGTGGAATATTGTAGGAGTTATCTTGTAACTTTATAAACTCCTTGATGAATACACTAAGTTTCAACTATGTGAAATCATCGAAACAAGTTGATATGTTGTTCTCTTTTGGTCATGAAGTATCTCTATGAAAATTTCATGAGGATCGCACTAGTTTTCGTACCTTTACCAATTTATATTGACAAAAGGGAGAGAATTAATGTGTAGTTCACACTACAAATACATATGGTTTACGGATCATTATGTAAGGGGGAGTGGTTTTCATTGTGAGATGAAGTATTGAAAAAGGGGGAGTGATACATATCACCGTAGTATTGTTGTCAAAGTTGTGATACAATTGGACTTTGATGCTGTGTAATAATACTATGACACTATATAACAATGATTGAGAGTAATTATTTTCTCATTGTTATAGCTACGGATCTTCAACAACTATGATACTGAGTTGAACACATTTAGAATCATTGGAGTACTTGGAAGGGACGAATATTTCGAGTAATGTTGAAGAACCAAGGAGATCAAACATTTGGATGAGAAGCTACAAAGTTTATTTATTTTGTAATCCATATGTATTGATAGTTTTGTCAATAAAATTGACAAGGGGGGAGATTGTTAGAGCATTGCTCGGTCGAACTCGCAACCGTTCCTATCTCAAGCTTGTTTGTCAATGTTAGTGATCAAAACTATAAGTCTTGATTTCTAGTCTACTTATGGTGATGTCTCAGACTAGGATAGATTGTGTAGTTGAGCATTAGACTTCACGGCGTTCATCAATTGAAGACGAAGAACTACTAAAGAGAGTGTTGATGGTGGATTTTAGTTCATGGATAAAATTGTAAAACCAAAGTAATATGCTGACATCCTGCAAAGGATAAATCCATTTGATAAGCGATGAGTGCAGAAAACCTCTCGTTTTTATTTATTTGAAGAATTTCGATAAACACACAAAATTCACCTGGAATGGTGCATGTAGCAACAATCCCAAATATTCTGTGAATTTATAGCATTATTGATTAATGCATGATTTGCCTAGTATTTCCTATGTTGTTCCTCGCCGAACTCTCATTATTAGCATGACATGACGACTGAGTGTTCACTCTCAGCAGAGTAACATGAATCTCCAAGTGCCAATTTCGAGACATGCATGAAATACCCGTACAGGCTACATCACTCTCTGACAAAGGGAACTTCGAATCGATGCGCTTTCTGCTCGATCGAACGCATTTAATTTCCTTGAGGGAAATATAGAATGTCCATATCAGTCTCAAAAACGATTGCATCCATAAAAGTTGGTCGCGCAATCTAACAAGCCTAGCCAAACCCTGGAAAGAGTAGGTGATTGACGTGATGACCATCGGCGGGCCACTTATGCCCTAGCTGGTCGAACATCACACGAACTCCTCCCAGCACGTCAAACACCAGCCCTAAAATAGGGTGGTTGCGCTGCTTTGGAAGAAGCTCGACGAGCTTAGACTGTTCAAGGCAGTCTTAAAATCATCACGACCGTCCAACTTCACCAGCCTGGTTGGACGGCTCAGATCATCCCGCGAATGGTCAGTGAAGCGCCAATGCCCACATTGGCGGGCCCACTCTGTCCCTACCTGATCGGCTTGCTCATGACATGGCCACAAAACCACAAACGTTTTCCTGAAACACGATGGGCGTGAGGCTTTTTCAAGGGTCACGGAAATCCCACTAGCGTCTTAAAATTGTTCTCAACCATCCAACTTAGCCAGCATGTTTGGATGACTTAGATCGCGCCTAGGACCATCAGGGAGGTGCACATACATTCACTGTCATCCCAACATGGGCCCCACATGGTCGGTCTCCCCAAAGGAGGAGCATAGACTGACAAACCGTTGGCCAAAGTTGCGCACGCGTGACTGATCCAAAACCCTAATTAGGGTTTTGCGGCATTACATATATGTCGCAGTTTGATCATGACCATCCATCTTCGCCAGCTCGGATGGAGGGTATAGATATAGACTGAGGAGATCCAGAGAGCATCAACATGATCACCGTGGGCCCACCTACGTATGTAACCGGTCGGCCAAGGTGGACCATAGCTAGGCGCCTTGAAACGCGTACCCAAAGATGGCATGTCGTGGCCCCCTAAAATTCTTTGCGGCAAAGGATTTCTGTAACAAATCGGTCAGGACTACTCACCTTTGCCAGACAAATTGAGTGGCCTAGATCGCACCTCAGCGAGACAGAGTGGCATGGACTTGTACACCGGCAAGTCGTCTACACACATAACCGGTCGGTCCCACCAGAAACTTTGTCCATGTTTGATTTCGGTCAAGCTAAATAGTGATGCTTATGCACCTCTTTAAAACCCTAAAATCCATCAACGGTCGCAAACATGTGCCGCAAATCATCTCGTCCGTCCAACTTTGCCAGCTTGGTGGGACAGCCTAGGCTAAGAGTTAAACGACCAATGAGGCACCTTGGTGATCACCGTCCGTCACTCTACCACAAGGAATGATCGTTCAAGGGATGGCCCGCCCATGCGGCCTTCAAACGATCAACGATCACTTGAAAATGGTTGGGCATGTAGCTTTTTGCTTAATCCGCGACTTACTCCGTTAAGCTTTAAAACAACGATGCTTCATACATATTGATTATATTCGATGTATTACATGCATAAAGTATACACGATATTTCATGAATATCGATTTCTTAAATAACTCAATTATTTAACCTAGCATTGTATGCTACTTCCTGTGGGTCCCACGATCCACTCATTCGAAACATCAAGCATGTCACAAACTGGGGGATACTTACTGGGGTATTGGTCTGGCGGTTTACAGCGTGTGGCGTGCAACACGCCCATTTACAAGAACGTGTCAGGAGGCATGGACGGTTAACGTGATGAGAGAAGTGGGCCAAGACGTGATCGTGTAACCACCTACACGACCCCACTACTCCATCACTCAACTTCCTCCACTTCCTACGAGATGAAGGTTTGTGCTCAATGACTTGTATAAATAGGTCCTTCACTTATTTTCAAATAACACTGAGAAATTAAGTGTTGTCACGGTATCCAGAAAACACCCAAAACTGATTGCTTTCATTGTGCAAGACAGTTCATCATTCTGATACAAGTCATAAATAGCCAACACCTTCACAATCTCAACACCTTCTTCGCTTCCCTTCCTAAGATCAACCCCATCTCCTTCACTTTGTGACCGAAGCAAGTCTGGAACGACCATTTCTTGGTTTATGCCAGAATTGTATAGATTGATCTCTCGAATCAAAAGCACTCCAGTGCAGTGCATTTGTTTTGGGTTTAGATTCGTTTCTCATCCACACACCCAAATTTACCAAAAACAGTAGAAACATTTTTCACCCACAAACAATTGGCGACCACAGTGGGAGATTAATCTCTCGGTTGTGAAGTCAATTTATTCAATACCCAATTCCGTTTGGTTGATTTCAAAATGGTTGATCTTAGGACTCCCCCAACAATATCTAATCTTAGTCGAGGTTCCTCCAATGGATATACCCCTCTTCCCGACGGTGTATCTGATGGTATAACTGGAAGAATCCCAACATTGATCGAATTAGCACGGGTGCAGGAGATTCCCACGAAGAGCATGGATCTGATCAAAGGGGCGATAGACGGCATACTCGATCTCCTCATCAAGATGACATCAGATATGAGCGATTCTCCTGTCGCGGAGATTTCTACACTGGGGACTAATCCTCGCAATGATCCTCCTCAAGTCAATAGCTTCACTATGAACCAGAGGCCGGTGGATCAGGAAGCGGCTTCTCTAGTGGAAAGTTTGTGCGAACTTTTACATCTTTCGAAGAACCAGCAGGCTGAGACGTTTGCTGCAATCAACCAGATAGCTCTAGACGACGTGCATTTAACCCCTCTGCGCCCAGAAGCCCCCAAAACATCAGAGATATCTGTAAATAATGTGACATTTACAGAAGAAGACATGATGGCGGAGGAAGGTCACAACCGGGCCCTACATGTTACTGCACGTATCAAGGACTCGGAGTTCAAGAGGGCTCTCATCGACACGGGAGAGTCTTCGAATGTGATTACTCTCAAGACACTCAGGACGACCAAGGTTCGCCCACGCAAAATCGTGCGACAACCTACCACTATGACGGACTTTGAAGAAAACCAAACCAACACGTACGGGTATGTCAGTCTGAATTTATCTGTAGGGCCTGTCCAGTCAAAGGTGAAATTCAAAGTCATAGAAAAGGAGCCGGACTACCACATGATACTGGGGAGACCATGGCTTCATGACAATAGAATTGTCCCTTCAACGTATCACCAGTGCCTGAAGACTATGCTGAATAAAGAAGTCGTTCGTATTCCCACGTCGTTGTCTCCTTACGCGTCGATATGTGGAGTGGAGTTGTTTGAGCCAACAGAAATCTCACAGGAAGAATCATGCAAAGTTAATTGCATCCCATTCCCCACGTGGGCATCAATCCAGAAGGAGAACCGACTTGTATCATTGAGGTATAAGCCCCAAGATACTTCTCCACTGACATGACATTGTTCTTCATCTGGTGAAGCCGCAACCCATGTTCACACCAAGAGAGAGCGAACTTTTGTGGCGAGATGTGATCAGAAAAGGGAAGACCGTGTACCGACGCCGCTGTTAGCAATTAGCAGGGGAGACTGTTACCCAGTCTCTCCGCCCAATGGAATGCTACAACAACGAAGAGCCACAGGAAGATGTGCTGGATGCTCCACGACATCTGTAGGACGCCACCAACTCCACGACTGATGAGCTCGAAATCGTTAATATCGGGAATGAAGAGTCTCCCAGGCCTATCTCCATCAGCTCAACTTTGTCCACGGATGAACGCACAAAGCTCGTACAACTTCTCAAAGAATACCAGGACATATTCGCTTAGACGTATGAAGAAATGCCCGGTTTAGATGAAAAATTCGTCACCCATCATCTACATGTCATACCTGGATCCAAGCCAATCAAACAGTCCTCGAGGCAATTCAGGCACGAGGTGGAAGAGCAAATCAAGACTGAGATACAGAAGTTGCTAGCTGCTGGCTTCGGTAAACCCATTCATCATCCGACCTGGTTGGCTAATGTGGTCCCGGTAAAAAGAAAAACAGACAGATCAGATGCTGCGTGGACTTCAGAGACTTGAACAGATGCTTCCCCAAAGACGATTTTCCTCTACCTAACATCAACATGTTAGTAGATGCCACCAGTGGACACGATATGTTCTTCTTTATGGACGGATATAGCGGGTACAATCAGATAAGGATGTACGAGCACGACGCAAGTAAGACAGCTTTTCGAACTCCTCTTGGAATTTTTTTATTATATTGTAATGCCATTTGGTTTGAAGAATGCCGGTGCAACCTATCAACGCGCTATGACGGTAATCTTCCACGACATGATGCATAAACAAGTTGAAGATTACGTGGATGATATAGTAGTCAAGTCGAAAGCTCGGGCGGATCACACAGGAGTTCTACGGCAAGTTTTCGAAAGGTGTCGTGAGTACAAATTGAGGATGAATCCTTTGAAATGCGCTTTCGGCGTTTCTTCAGGCAAGTTTCTAGGATTCCAGGTAACTGATGAAGGGATCAAGGTGGACCCATCCAAGACTCAAGCTATCCTCATGATGCCGCCGCCACGGACTGTGAAGGAGCTCCAAAGCTTCATGGGCAAAGTAAACTACATTCGACGTTTCATACCTGGTTTGGCCCAGCTCGTTGCTACATTCACCCCCTTGCTGAAGAAGGGAGCAAGTTTCGTCTAGACCGCACTACAACAGGAAGCGTTTTAGAAGATTCAACAGATATTATCGTCTCCAGCGGTCATGAAGTCCCCTGTCCAAGGAAGACCGTTGTGCCTCTACACCGCCTTTAGTGATACCGTTGTAGGGGATTTGCTCGCTCAGGAGGATGATGAGGGAGTCGAACATCCCATATACTATTTCAGTCGAGTATTAAGAGATGCTGAACTCAGATATCCAAAAGAAGAAAAAGCATGCCTAGACCTGATTCATTCCATTCAGAAGTTCAGACATTACCTGTTGTCCAACAAGGTGGTGCTTATGTCTAAATCTGATCCTGCGAAGTTTTTCAAAGCCGGTGTTGATGGGAAGGTCGGCCAAGTGGCTTCTCCAAATGTCAGAACTAGACATAACGTGTGCATCACCAAGGGATATCAAAAGACAAGTCGTTGCAGATTTACTGGCAGCGTTCCCTGGAGAAGGCACTACTCCGCTACATGAAGATCTTCCTGGAGAATTTCCAGAGATCTCCGTTGTCGAAAGAGAGGCATGACTGCTGTATTTTTATGGCTCCGCCACTCCTAGCAATAACACTGGAGGGGCGGGCGTGGTCTTAGTGTCTCCAACTGGCGAAGTTTTCTCGCATTCCTTCAAGTTGGACTTTCAGTGCACTAACAACTCAACAGAGTACGAAGCCTTTCTCATAGGGCTATCAATAGCCAAACAAGCAGAGGCCACTCTCCTGGAGATAAGAGGTGACTCTAAGTTATTGGTTAATCAGATGAATGGAGTGTATGCGTTGAAGGAGGTAACATTGGCCCCGTATCGATCAGAGGCACAAAGATTATTAAACTACTTTGCTGATGCAACCATAACCCATGTTTCTCGCAACAACAACAGACATGCCGATTGTTTAGCCACGCTGGCATCCAAATTGCAGTTCGAAAGTTTAGAAGAAACCCTGACGGTGAAGAGGAGAACGGTAGAATCAACATGGATTTCACAATGCAAAGATACTGAAACTGGCGATTGGCGGACTCCGATCATTCAAGAGCTCAACAGCTCGCTTTCTCAAGGAAAGGTCAGTCTCAAAACCCTACGAAACTTCTTTATGCTTCACGATATGTTATATCATCGAAATCCGTATGGTTCCCTATCAAGATGTCTCGGAGATGAAGAAGCACAACTGCAGATTAACCGTTTTCACGATGAAATTTGTGGACAAACGTTGGTAGTAACTCTCTATCGACGTCTTCAACGCCTGGGATATTACTGGCCAGAAATGGAAACCCAATCTCGGCTTCTCCAAAAATCTTGCTCTAACTGTCAAACACCGCCACATCAATTGGAGGTTTTCAGCATAAGTCGTGCTGGGGACTAGAAAGAGTCGTATATTAGCTATCTCCGCGACGGGGTAACTCCTGCTAATCAAAAGGATGCTGTCAAGATGAAACAAAAAGCGAAGGGGTTCGTATTTCATGAAGGAATCCTGTATCGCAAAAGCTTTGGAGGGGATCTGTTACGGTGCCTGGACGAGGTAGAGATTCCAATTATGTTGAAGGAAATGCATAAAGGGGAACATCAAGGGAAGATGAAACTGTTTCTCCATATACACGAGAAATACTATTGGTCGACCATGGAGGATGATGCAACTGCATTCGTTCAAAGCTTCCACAAATGTCAAATTCATGGGAACCTTATTCACGCACCTTCCACTCCTTTACACTCGATAAGCATTCCATGGACATTTTATAGTTGGGGACTTGACATTATTGGGAAGATCAATCCGCCGTCATCGAAGCAGCACGAGTATATCATAACCGCAACAGAATATTTCACCAAATGGGTTGAGGCTATTCCTCTGCGAGGGACCACAGGAGCAACGATTGCGACTTTCATTAAATAATACATCATTTGTCGTTTTGGTGTGGCTAAACATATTATCACTGATAACGGCACCCCCTTTGCCAACAAGCAGGTACGAGAGCTGCTGGAAGAAAATGGAATTAAACAGGTCTTCTCCACCATTTACTATCCTCAAGGAAACGGAAAGGCTGAAAGCACCAACAAAACATTAATTCGGATTCTCAGTCGAACAATACATGAAAACCCCAGAGAGTGGCACGAACAACTACCAATGGCGCTATGGGCGTATCGAACGGCACCTAGGAGTTCCATTGGGGTTTCTCCGTATTCACTTGTTTAAGGTACGAACGCGATCTTCCCAACAGAAATCAAGATCCCATCAGCCAGGATTGCAGCAGCAAGTGGGGTCCACTGGAACGAGGCTGAAGCATCTAACTCAAGAATCGCTGAGTTAGACACTCTGGATTCCAGAAGAAGCAAGGCAGAGGAACGTACTCAGGTGTACAAAAATAGGATCTCCAGGTCATATGACAAGACTGTGAAGCCACGTATTTTTAAAGTAGGAGATTCAGTCTTGAATACGGTCAAACACATTCAGTAAGACATGTATGCACAAAAGTTCTCTCCGAAATGGGAAGGTCCCTATGTGATTACCAAGGCTTACAATACCGGATATTACAAGATCATTAAGTTGGATGGAGGCAAGTTAGAAGCAGTCATCAACGAAAAATGGCTCAAGGCATACCATGCTTGATCATTGTCCCGCTACTGTCCCGTGACATGACAATACAGGCATCTTTCATTACACATTTTGAATTATCAATTTATTCAAAAAAAAAAAACTTCATCCATCTACCAAAAACCAATGCAATTCATTTCTCAAGAATGTGCAATTTATTTCTCAAGAATATTCAAAAATAAAATTGACAATAAGGAAGCGTGGCTTAGAAGAGGCCATCCAGCAGATTGTAGTTCGTTGAGAGCATCATCTTAAGCCTAGTTTGGTATCTCTCCGTCCTATCCTTCAAGTTTTGAAATGCCTGCTCCACCTTCTCTGATTCCGCAGCCAGGGCCTTCTCCTCCTCCAAGATAGCTTTCGCAGAAGGAACTACATTCACAAGGATACCAGCTCGATCAACCTTGATGATGTCAAGACGCTGTCGCAACCATCCCACGTTGAACTCCATGGATTCGCAGGTAGATACCATGTTCTCCCACTTTTCAAGATTTGATTCATCAACGTTGCGAATAGAGATGTTATCCATCTCAGCAATCATGGGAAGAAGGCAGTTTACCGTGGTGACCAAAGCAGAAGAACAGTGCCGAACTACGTTCCTAGTTACGATATGGCCATACTTTCTCCATAACTTTGTGTATAGAGGCACAAACTCCTTCTGCACTAAGAATCCACCGACAGTTCGGTAGCTGGAAGATAGGCATTTCATGTGAATATCGAATAAAAGACCCGCGTTGGGGTATTCATAAGATGAGATACCCAGATCAGCATCTTCAAGGTCCATAGGGGTAGGTGCGTTAAAGTTTAAAGGAAGAGGAATAGTTAAGTCATCATCGTCGATAACCGTCACGCATGTTCCAGTAGGGTATCTCTGCAAAAAAAAAGGAGGAGGATTACTCGCCTGATCATGAAGAACAAGCAACTGTTCGGAAAGGAAAAGGAAAAGAGGAACAAACCGGTATGATCTTCTTAACTCGGAGAACACGAGGAGGGGATTCACCATGAAGCTCAGGTTCACACTGAGATGCAGGTCGTGCACGTTTAGCAGAAGACCCTGGATGATATGAAGAAGACGATCTACTGTTGTTTGACATGATGGAGTTTCTGCAAGAAAATCCTATCGCAAAACGGTAAAAGCGGTTCAAAATCCCTACATATACATATATGTCGAGGAAACCCTAAAGGAAGACTAAAAGCGGCTTCGGCGAGGTATACCCGATGAATAAGGATTCAACACCGAACGAGTCGTGCTTTCTCCGAACCCTAATCAAGATCGGAAAGGCCGTTAGATATTTAAAAAGGAATGGTTTAATCATCCCTGGACGTTGGAGGCATGGGACGATGTTCATCTATGCGGTAAATATGTATTTACTTTAGATTAATCGTTCTAGTATTTGAACTATCACCATCTCATGCCTACCCCCACAATAATGCAACCATTATGTGTTAGGCAGGGAACTTAATGTTGATGGTGGATTTTAGTTCATGGCTAAAATTGTAAAACCAAAGTAATATGCTGACATCCTGCAAAGGATAAAGCCATTTGATAAGTGATGAGCGCAGAAAACCTCTCGCTCTATTTATTTGAAGCAATTCGATAAACACACAAAATTCACCTAGAATGGTGCATGTAGCAACAATCCCAAATATTCTATGAATTTATAGCATTATTGATTAATGCATGATTTGTCTAGTATTTCCTATGTTGTTCCTCGCCGAACTCTCATTATTAGCATGACACCACGACTGAGTGTTCATTCTCAGCAGAGTAACATGAATCTCCAAGTGCCAATTTCGAGACATGCATGAAATACCCGTACAGGCTACATCACTCTCTGACAAAGAGAACTTCGAATCGATGCGCTTTCTGCTCGATCGAACATATTTAATTTCCTTGAGGGAAATTTGAACTGTCCATATCAGTCTCAAAAACAATTGCAGCCATATAAGTTGGCCGCGCAATCTAACAAGCCTAGCCAAACCCTGAAAAAGAGTAGGTGATTGACGTGATGACCACCGGCGGGCCACTTATGCCCTAACCGGTCGAACATCACACGAACTCCTCCCAACACGTCAAACGCCATCCCTAAAATAGGGTGGTTGCGCTGCTTCGGAAGAAGCTCGACGACTTAGACTGTTCAAGGCAGTCTTAAAATCATCACGACCGTCCAACTTCACCATCCTGGTTGGAAGGCTCAGATCATCCCGCGAATGGTCAGTGAAGCGCCAATGCACACATTGGCGGGCCCACTCTGTCCCTACCTGATCGGCTTGCTTACGACATGGCCATAGAGCCACGAACGTTTGCCTGAAACACGATGGGCGTGAGGCTTTTTCAAGGGTCACGGAAATCCCACTAGCGTCTTAAAATTGATCTCAACCATCCAACTTAGTCAGCATGTTTGGATGGCTTAGATCGCGCCTAGAACCATCAGGGAGGTGCACATACATTCACCGTCAGCCCAACATGGGCCCCACATGGTCGATCTCCCTAAAGGAGGAGCATAGCCTTCCAAACCGTTTGGACAAAGTTGCGCACGCGTGATTGATCCAAAACCCTAATTAGGATTTGCGGCATTAAATATATGTCGCAGTTTGATCATGATCATCCATCTTTGCCAGCTCGGATGGAGGGTATAGATAGACTGAGGAGGTCCAGAGAGCATCAACATGATCACCGTGGGCCCAACTGCGCATGTAACCGGTCGGCTAAGATGGACCATAGCTAGGCGCCACGAAACGCGCGCCCAAAGATGGCATGCCGTGGCCCCTAAAATCCTTTGCGGCAAAGGATTTCTGTAACAAATCGGTCCCGACCGCTCACCTTTTCCAGACAAATTGAGTGGCCTAGATCGCACCTCCGCGAGACAGAGTGGCATGAAATTGTACACCGGCAAGCCGTCTACACGCATGCCCGGTCGGTCCCACCAGAAACTTTGTCCATGCTTGATATCGGTCAAGCTAAAGAGTGATGCTTACGCACCTCTTTAAAACCCTAAAATCCATCAACGGTCGCAAACATGTGTCGCAGATCATCTCGTCTGTCCAACTTTGTCAGCTTGGTCGGACAGCCTATGCTAAGAGTTAAACGGCCAATGAGGTACCTTGGTCATCACCGTCCGTCACTCTACCACAAGGACTGATCGGTCAAGGGATGGCCCGCCCATGCGGCCTTCAAACAATCAGCGATAACTCGAAGATGGTTGGGCATGTAGCTATTTTAAGACGCTTAATCCGCGACTTACTCCGTTAAGCTTTAAAACAGCGATGCTTCATACATATTGATTGTATTCGATGCATTACATGCATAAAGTATACACGATATTTCATGAATATCGATTTCTTAAATAACTCAATTATTTAACCTAGTACCGTATGTTATTTCTTGTGGGTCCCACGATCCACTCATTCGAGACATTAAGCATGTCACAAAGTGGGGGATACTTACTGGGGTATTGGTCTGGCGGTTTACAGCGTGCGGCGTGCAACGCTCCCGTTTACAAGAACGTGTCAGGAGGCATGGACGGTTAAGGTGATGAGAGAAGTGCGCCAAGACGTGATCGTGTAACCACCTATACGACCCCACTACTCCATCACTCAACTTCCTCCACTTCCTACGAGATGAAGGTTTGCGCTCAATGACTTGTATAAATAGGTCCTTCACCTATTTTCAAATAACACAGAGAAATCAAGTGTTGTCACAGTATCCAAAAAACACCCAGAACTGATTGCTTTCATTGTGCAAGCCAGTTCATCATTCTGATACAAGTCATAAACAACCAACACCTTCACAATATCAACACCTTCTTTGCTTCCCTCACTAAGATCAACCCCATCCCCTTCACTTTGTGACTGAAGCAAGTCTGGAACGAACATTTCTTGGTTTAGGCCAGAATTGTATAGATTTATCTCTCGAATCAAAATCACTCCAGTGCAGTGCATTTGTTTAGGGTTTAGATTCGTTTCTCATCCACACACCCAAATTTACCAAAAACAATAGAAACAGTTTTCACCCACAAACAGAGAGCTTGTGGAAATTCATCAACAAAAGGTGTGTGGAGACTAAAACGCAGCTATCACTTGGAAAGTCTATTTCTACTCTATCTACTTGAGACAAAAGTCGAATTACTATATAGTATTCGATTATACACATTTGAGATTTGGAGCTGAGTTTAACTCGCTTACATATTTCTCAAAATATGTGTTGGTAAGCTTTGCTTCAACCAAGTTCGTCTTATATTCTTGAAGAAAGTCAAAAGATGATCATGTGAAAATCGCCGAGTAACATCTTACATGGTTTGTGTGATACAATCATTCGTTGTAGACTTGGAATATTTCGTTATGATTGTTTCAATAACTTGAAAATTGCTTTGATGTTAATAGTGTGTGAAAACATCTATTGTCATCCTCTAAGAAAGTTTCAATGATTGAAATAGAGTTTAGAATAATTAACCATCATTGGATTATTAACATAGTATGCATTCTTGCATATATGTGATCCATGACCAGAACTATAGTATGCATACCCGTATGCGTACTTGTATTTGTGGAATTCCGGGTACCTAAGTACACATACCCGTACGCGTACTGGCGAAGGGTTTGGGTCCGGAAATTTCTGCTGTGTTTGGAAGTATGCATACCCGTTTGCATACTGGCAAAACCCAAACTCAGACCGGGTACTTAAGTATGCGTACCTGTTTGCATACTTGAGTGGTTAAAGTTTTGAAATCGGTTTGTTCATGAACTAATACATTTATATATTAAGGAATGAATTCTTTGCAAACCGTGGCTATATGTTCATGAATTGATTCGAGTGAATCAAACCGATTTTGCTTCAATTGTGTTCTTGTATACTTCTATGAGAATATAGCAATTGAACAACTCTATAACTAGTTTCATTTGAGTCATTTGAACCAGTTGTGGTTAAGATGAATAAGGTTGATATGAGAGTGTTCATATATCTAACCTCGGTTAACTAATGTTGAGCCAACATACTTTACACTTTTAGGTATGGTTACTTAAACCTAAATGAGGGTACATTTCATTTTTGTATAATAAGCTAAGTTCGATCTAACGGTTGAAAGATATTAGCTTGAGTATAATCGGGTTTTCATTTAACGGTGAATATTGAATGCTTTGTTACCAAGGTAACTAAGATTGCAAACCCTGATTTGAAAACTATATAAGGGAGAACTCTAGTAACTGGGAAACCTAATCCCCACACCTCTTGTGTGATACTAGTTGCGACTAGAGTCGATTTTCCTTTAACCTTAGGTTTTTCACGAAACCCTGTAGGTTAACGACTTAAAGACTTCATTGGGTTGTGAAGCCAGACCCAAATATTTTCTCTGTAGTTGTGTGTTGTGATCTTGCCCTGTACTATCGTATTGAGTACTATTTTCTTTAAGATTTTCTCGAGATTGATTCTCCGATAGGAAAGATAAAAAGTAGTCACAAACATCTTCGTCTTGTCATTTGTGATTCCGCAATATCTTGTTTCGCTACCATACGATTAATATTATTGTGAGGTGATTGATAATACTAGGTTGTTCTTCGGGAATATACATTCGATTTATCAATTGGTTCATGTGCACCTTGATTTATCAAAAAACAGAATAAAACTCATAGGTACTTCTGTGGGAGACAGATTTATCTATTCCAGTAGACTTTTCTGTGTGAGGCAAATTTATTTATCAAGTCTTTGACTTTGGGTCGTAGTAACTCTTGATTTGCGTTCCTTACGTCTCTGAACCCCAGCAGGATTCTACGCAAAGTGGAAGAATTGATAAACAAATATGTCTCACACAGAAAAATCTATTGAATAGATAAATCTGTCTCCCACAGAAATACCTACGAGTTTTTGTTCTGTTTTTTGATAAATTAAGGTGAACATGAACCAATTGATACACCGGACTTATATTCCCGAGAACAGCCTAGTAACATTAATCACCTCACAATAATCATAATCGTATGGTAGCGAAACAAGATATTGTGGAATCACAAAGAATGAGACGAAGAGCTTTGTGACTACTTTTTATCTTACCTATCGGAGATTAAATCTCGAGAAAATATTAGGGAAGATAATACTCAATATGATAGAACAAAGTAAGATTAGAACACCCAACCATAGAGAAAATAGTTGGGTCTGGCTTCAGAATCCCAAGGAAATCTTTAAGTCGTTAACCTATAATGGTTTTAGGAAAAACCTAGGTTAAAGGAGAATCCACTCTAGTCGCAACTAGTATCACATAGGAGGTGTGGGGATTAGGTTTCCCAGTTGCTAGAGTTCTCCCTTATATAATCTTAAAATCAGGGTTTGCAATCAATACTAATTTGGTAACAAAGCATTCAATATTCACCGTTAGATGAAAACCTGATTAGAGTCAAGCTAATATCTTTCAACCGTTAGATTGACTTAGCTTGTTATACAAAAATGAAATGTGCCTTCATTTAGATATGGGTAACCATACCTAAACGTGTACACTTGGTTGGCGCAATAATAGTTAACCGAAGTTAGCCATATGAACACTTTCATAGCAACCTTGTTCATCTTTATGACAACTAGTTTAAATGACTCAAATAAAACTAGTTATATAGTTGTTAAATTGTTTATATTTTCATAGAAGTATACACGACACAATTGAAGCAAAATCGGTTTTGATTCACTCGAATAGATTCATGAACATTATAGCCACGGTTTGCAAAGATTGCATTCCTTATTATATATAAATGTATTTGTTCATGAGTATGTAAACATACATAACCGATTTTAGAACTTAACCCACTCAGGTATGCAAACGGGTACACATACCTAAGTTCCCGGACTTAGTCTTGTTCATCAGTATGTAAACGGGTATGCATATTTTCGTTCATGACCGAACTCAGTTGAATTAGTACCCATACGGGTATGCATACTATAGTTCTCGGACTTCAACTGTTGAATCAGTACGCATACGGGTATGCATATTAAATTCCCGGACTTGGAATATACATGCACCGGTTAGCATACAAGACTGTGTTGTATCCAATCAAAGGTTAATTGTTCTAAACTCCTATTTCAATCGTTGAAACATTCTTGGAAGACGAGAATAGCTGTCTCACACAAACTATTAGCTTCAAAGCAATTTTCAAGTGATCGAATGATCAATATGAAACACTCTGATTCTACATCAAATGACTGTCTCACACAAATCATGTAAGATGTTACCAGGCGATTTTCACATGACCATCTTTTGACTTTCGTCAAGAATAAAAGATGAACTTCGCTAAAGCAAAAGCTTACCAACATATATTTCGAGAAATATGTAAGCGAGTTAAACTCAGTTCGAAATATCAAATGTGTATAATGTAAAGTCTATATAGCTATCCGACTTTTGTCTCAATAGGAGATATAATAGAAATAGACTTTTGAGTGATAGACGAGTTCAACTCTCCACATGCCTTTTGTTGATCAGGTTCCACAAGCTCCCTTACTAGTTCTTCGTTTTTAATCGATGAACGAAGTGAAGTCTAAAGCTCAACTACACATTTTATCCTAAACCGAGACATAGCTATAAGTATACTCGAAATCAATACTTATAGTTTTGATAACTAAACTTGACAAACAAGCTTGAGATACCAACGCTTGCGAGTTCGACCGAGAAGTGCTCTAACAGTCTTCCCCTTTGTGAATTTTAGTGACAAAACTATCAATACATATAGATTACAAAATAAATAAACTTTGTAGCTTCTCATCCAAATGCTTGATTTCCTTGGTTCTTCAACATTACTCAAAATCTTCGTCACTTCCAAGTACTCCAGTGATTCTGAACGTGTTCAACTCAGCATCACAGTTGTTGAAGATCCGTAGCCATAACAATAAGAAAAACACTGTTCTCAATTATTGTTACATAATATCATAGTATTATTACACAACATCAAAGTTCAATTGCATCACAACTTTGATAATAATACTACGGTGATATGTATCACTCCCTCTTAGTCAATACTTCATCTCACAATGAAAACCACTCCCTCTTACATAATGATCCGTAAACCATATGTATTTGTAGTGTGAACTACACAATAATTCTCCCCCTTTTTGTCAATATAAATTGGCAAAGGTGCGAAAACTAGCGGGATCATAATGAAATTCTCATAGAGATACTTCATGACTAAAAGAGAACATATCAACTTTGTTTCGATGATTTCACATAGTCGAAACTTAGTGTATTCATCAAGGAGTTTATAAAGATACAAGATAACTCCTACAATATTCCACAACCGCACTTCCCACAAAGATTTGGCAATTAAGCACAAGTTCAATTAAGAACTCTCCCCCATAAAATGTCATTCCCGGAAGAACAACAAGAGCGACCTTACTTTTACAAGAAAAGAAAGATTTCTTTGGATATTAACAAATCACATGAAGCATGAATTTGTATCCAGAAAAATCAATTAAATTAACCACAAAGGGACCCCAATGATTAATTTAATAGGAAATGCTCAACATAAGAAAACTTACGGAGCCGTACAGTACTTTCACATAAAGTGGATCAGGGAAAGATCAATATTGCGGGATATTCAAAGATTCATTCTATTTTTCATCAATATTTACATAAAGATATATCATAGACTTAATCTTTGCAATCAAAAGTTAATTCTATTTTCCATCACTATTTGCATAATGACACAATAGACTTAACTTTCGACATATATGGGACAATCGAAGTTCACGGACGTAAACACGCATCCCATAATATTATTTGCAATATATAAAACCAATAAAGATTAATACTGCAATAATCATCTTCCAAATAAACTTTAGAATTTAAGTAAATAAATCTAAAAACATTGCAAGATGAAAATCGTTGGCAATAGATGATGTAGTTTTTCTAGTGGTAAATAAAGTTCGTTCAACTCGGACTTGTGTAGACTCGATTCTAGACTTAAATACTAATTCTAATAAATATATACAAAAATATGGTAGCAGTATCCGGAGAAACTGGGACTTAGGATTCCACCAAACTCACAACATAGGGTTCAAATATTAATTCTTTTAACAATTATAGATCAATAAAGACATGGACTCTTATTTTTGACAAGGTAGATTCTCAAAACTTTAGTTGTAAATCCTAAGCATGAGACATCAAAACATCTAAGCAAGCATGACCCATCAAACGAAATGACAACTAATTAATCAAAATCATAATTCAATTTTAATTAGTGCAAAAGTCATATAAGAATTAAATATAATTACCCAAGTATGATATCAGGCTTCCTCCGTCATCCCAGCGTTGGGGTTTAGCTCTTCATGGTGAAAACACGCTCCAAAGATATAAACATGGCTCAAAAGGTGTTTTATTGAAGAAAAATAGTATTACAACGGATCTGTAACATATATAATTGTTACAGAGTCAACTTTTACAGAAATTGTTGCAAACTGAAGATAATTGTTATTAATGGACTGTTACAGGATTCTGAATTTAAGACCCTAAGAAACGACTGTCCTTTACAACCTTATGTTCTTCAGCTTAGTCTTCTTCCTGCTGCTGCTGCAATATCTCCTACAGCCTAATTCTTAGCTCTGCAGCGTACCCCCAACTCTTGATTCCCTTCTTGAACCTCAGCTAACTCTATTTATACATAACAAGATCGAATATATTGTAAGTAAATCCTTGTTTTTCCCCCACGGCAATTTGCGAGGAAATCTCATGCAATCTCTTTACGCGGATTCCTAGCTGTCAAAACTCTCAGGAATGTATAGAAACAAATCGCAATACATATTATCTTCCCTAAGGTCCCACGTATCTTCCATAAATAACAAAACCAACATCGAAATATTCTCGGTTCTGTATAATGAAATCTCCCTCTATCTTCTCTTTCTACGCGTCTTCAGATTCTCATCCAAACTATTTCCGAATATAGAATCAAATACAGAGAGATTATCTCTTCTTTTACTCCACCTCTGTTTTGTCGAGAAACCATTATCTGGCCCAATTTTTGAATCTAACAGACATACAAGTCCTGTTTAATCCAAACAGGTCCATCCCAATCCAAAACAGAATCTAAATCCAGTTAAAACTCGCTGAAACTTCTCCAGGAACTCGGTAATACTTTTCGTCCCCTGTTTTCTTAAAAACGATAATCAAGCCCAATCTAATCCATTCCAACGCCCATATCACGTCTTTTTAGGTCTGACAAAGCTAGCCCAATCAAATTGGGTGGTTGAGTCACGTCCAAAATCTAATCCATAAGTTCGCTGGTGAAGGAATAACTTTTCCCGCCTTTTTCTGAATTTCAAGTGGGAGAAGATGACCTCCCCTTAACCAGTTCCGATCTGCCAATAGTAGGTGCCCTGAATGGGATGCCCTTTATCCTCTGATGGGGTGTAAATAGCAGCTGGGCTACCCCTTAGCAAATGAGGTGCCCCTTATCCAAATCTTGGGTCTATTTAGCACTTTTCTCCGGCGAGTGCAAATACCAATTTTCGAGCCAATTTCGCCGCAAAAGCTTATTTCTCCAAAAACACCTACAAAGACACAAAAATCCATAATAAATACGAAAACGAGTGCCAACAAATATAGTATTGAGATCAAATTAGACACAAAAATGTGTCTATCAAATACCCCCAAACTTATTATTTGCTAGTCCTCGAGCAAAACTGAAATAAATAAAATCCTAACTCACTGTCGCATGCATCGTCGATTGCATTTAGCGTATGCAATAAGCCTTTAAACCCCTAGGTGGCCCTAGTGGCCGAGTTATAGTCTCGGGAGGGCTTACAAGAGATATACCCACAAACCTTTACACTCTAGACCCTAGCTATCTAGGAAGAACCTTGGAAGGCACTAAAGAATCTCCTTGGTTGGCATAATTATTGACTACAGGAGGAAGTACCCTGATGTGAAATTCCAATTGATGTACACGAGTTTGCACTCAAGCATACTAAAATTCATATGAAGTGACAGAGCTCTACTCAGATAGTCGCACTATGGACATCAATATCCGGAGTCAAAACTAATCACATGGATCGATCAAGAAGATGGATATAGAGAAAAACATAGATGGTTTTGATGTTTACTAAGTGAACGGCGTTTCCCATATCTGTCTGAAGGCCTCCGCCAAAATGAACCTATCCTAATGGATTGAGGTACTAGTCTGACTAATATCAACACACTGGCATATACAAGGGAACCAGTGGTTGATAACCTAACTCTAGGTCAACACAACTGGCATATAGAAGGGTACCAGTGGTCGACTTTATTGAATTTATTCCTTTTGGTCAAATGGTCTGGTCTCAATTTTTTTTTCATGGTATCTCAATCACTCTAATTTACCCTAGCATTGGTAACAACTTGAATCGTGAGCCCCACCAAATCACTTAGAAACATATTTAAAAAGAAAAATAAAAACAGAAGTGAAAAGGACTCAACGAGATATGGCGAAACTACCATGTTATTTCTAACACATGAGCTCTGTGCTTTTATGAATAGACTCTTTATATGTTGCCGTCTAATAAGATTGTCTCCTCAACTCCTACAACAAAAATGCTTCCATCCACTTAGATTGGTTAGTGAAATCCTTAATAGGCATAAATTTCTAGGCTCTGGAGTTTATTTATTGCAACTAAAAAGTTTCTCCATACCCCCAAACTTAAATCTAACATTGTCCTCAATGTTCTAAAGATAAAATTATAAGCATGAACAAGGAGAAACTGTTACCATTTGAAGCAAAAGAGATAAGGAAAGATATTACCGTGTTGCATGAGATTGGGTTACCTCCCAAGAAGTGCTAAGTTTAACGTCTTCAGCCAGACATAAGAAAGGATTAATCACCTCGTATCATAAAGTAATAGCCGAAATATCCGTGGGTCATCAAAACCAAATAGAGCTATCACAAGTAAAAGGAATCTGCAACATGCCAAGAAAATTAACAAATAAAGCGCACCCCTTGTCTAGTTTCCTGTTTAAGACAACTACATCTAGCTGTGGTTCAGGTTCAGGCTCTATGAAAGGGTCTAGATAAAATATTTTCATGCGCTGGAATTCCTCAAAGCTAAGGTCCGGTTCAGGTATTATAGTCTGGAAAAACTCAAGTAAAAACTTAGAAGCACATAATAATAACCTGAATAATTGTGGATCCTTAAAGTCAATCAGTTTTGACTCACACAGCTGACCACAATGAGAGTGGTGGTCTTCCTTAAACAAATGTGTCGAACCTAATCTCCTAAAGTAATTAGGTTTAGTCTCAAAACTTAATAATTGACACATATGAAACTTATACGTTCCCACAATTGGTCGAAAAATATTTGGTGGGAAAATAAAGTCAATCTGGATATCATAGCCTAGGTAAACCACATCAACCAGAGGATGGGTTTCTAACAACTGAACTTCCTTATGGACATCACTAGGTTCAGGAAAACGTGTATGAAGATAATCTTGTAAAATGCTTGAGGCACATATGTCAAGTCCCAAGTGAGGGACCTTTATAATAGTTAAAGCACACGGAGAATGATAATCACCCCAAACTTAGATGTTTTAGTGTCTCTAGAAAGACTAGTCACAACTTCCCTAATTTCAAGGTCATCTGATTCCTGAAAATGGTCAATTGATTCTTCTAAGTCAGGTTCATCCTCACTCATCTCTACGAGTTCACTTTCTTTGTCTAAGACTAATGTTTCTAAATCGCTAGACTCTAAAACAATATTCTCAGAAAAAACTCGTTCCTGTAAACCATTATTAGTTTCGTAATCAAAAGTAAATACTACATCGTCTAAAACGGGAGTATGTCTAGTCAAATCCTCGTCCTTTTGAATAGGTGAATAATTATTAAAATTATTTGGATTTGAACTAGAAACATTATCATTATTAATCTCAATTGGAGTAACAAATTCCTGATCATTATGCCTACTTATTTCAAATTCTTCATCAACACTATCCTCATCATAATCATCATTATAATAACATGAAAATGGTTGAACCTCATCTAAACAAGTAGTGTTACCAATTTTATCCTCGTCATCTTGATTATGTGAATAACTATCTTCATTTTCAAAGGTACTATTGGAAACACTATATTGGAAATTAAGAGCAGTTATGTTCTGGGCCTCTAACAAAATATTTTGAGTCGACTCACATGACTTCTTGATTGAATCTAGGAAAGAAAGTTCACTCGTTGCATTGCTTTCGTCCATAACTAAGTTATTCATTTATGCTAACTTATGTGTCGACTCAGCTAACTTACGTGTTGACTCTAGTAGAGAGGAATTTTGCTCGTATGACCGGTTGGCGTGTGGATAGTAATTGGGCTCACCATGGTATGGACCATAACCTTCAAAAGGCTGATGTTCCCAACCATTATTCACACTATGGTCAAAGTAGTAACGTCCATTTTGAAACTCAGTCTGATATTCATTGTATTGGCTATTGTAATACCAGTTCGACATTCTATTGCAGGGGTGTGAGTTGTCACACAAAATAAAACCCACTGACAGGGGATTCGTGGGTGGATAGAGTCTTACCTCACGTACCAGACGGGTGATGAACCGTTGAAGTCGACTCAGGCCACCGACTCCGATGTCAGTGTACGAACCCGAGGGGCCGAGACAGTATCGTAATTGTCGTCCTTCCCTGCAAACAGTTGATATTTAATTTTGACCCTTCCTTAGGGTTTAAAAATAATGTCCAAGAATGTCCAAAAAGTCCAAAAATAAAAATTCCCAAAAAGGAAAAGAAAAATTACAAAAATAACACCCTATTTACAGTTTCTAAAAATAAAACAAAATAACTATATACAAAATCTTCTTCTTCACTCCTTTCGGATTTGGTGGGGCTCACGATTCAAGTTGTTACCAATGCTAGGGTGAATTAGAGTGATTGAGATACCATGAAATTTTTTTTTGAGACCAGACCATTTGACCAAAAGGAATAAATTCAATAAAGTCGACCACTGGTACCCTTCTATATGCCAGTTGTGTTGACCTAGAGTTAGGTTATCAACCACTGGTTCCCTTGTATATGCCAGTGTGTTGATATTAGTCAGACTAGTACCTCAATCCATTAGGATAGGTTCATTTTGGCGGAGGCCTTCAAACAGATATGGGAAACGCCGTTCACTTAGTAAACATCAAAACCATCTATGTTTTTCTCTATATCCATCTTCTTGATCGATCCATGTGATTAGTTTTGACTCCGGATATTGATGTCCATAGTGCGACTATCTGAGTAGAGCTCTGTCACTTCATATGAATTTTAGTATTCTTGAGTGCAAACTCGTGTACATTATCCGAGAAAAACTCCCACCTCTGTTTTGTTGACAAACCATTATCCGGCCCAATTTTTGCGAATCTAACAGACATACAAGTCATGTTTAATCCAAACAGGTCCATCCCAATCCAAAACAGAATCTAAATCCAGTTAAAACTCGCTGAAACTTCTCAAGGAACTCGGTAATACTTTTCGTCCCATGTTTTCTTCAAAACGATAATCAAGCCCAATCTAATCCATTCCAACGCCCAAATCACGTCTGTTTAGATCAAGCTATCCCAATCAAATTGGGTGGTTGAGTCGCGTCCAAAATCTAATCCATAAGTTCGCTGGTGAAGGAATAACTTTTCCCGCCTTTTTCTGAATTTCAAATGGGAGAAGATGACCTCCCCTTAACCAGTTCCGATCTGCCAATAGTAGGTGCCCTGAATAGGATGCCCTTTATCCTCTGATGGGGTGTAAATAGCAGCTGGGCTACCCCTTAGCAAATGAGGTGCCCCTTATGGGTCTATTTAGCACTTTTCTCCGACGAGTGCAAATACCAATTTTCGAGCCAATTTCGCCGCAAAAGCTTATTTCTCCAAAAACACCTACAAAGACACAAAAAACCGTAATAAATACGAAAACGAGTGCCAACAAAATATAGTATTGAGATCAAATTAGACACAAAAATGTGTCTATCAATAGCTATGTGTAATCAAAATATATGTTATTCCAAACCTTAGTTATCCTTCTTAAAACACAAGAATAAATTCTCATAAGAAGTTTCCTAGACATTGTAGAGATTTGTCAGGGAATCTACTGAGAATTCCTTCTCATTATTGAAGAACTCATTGATTATGGGATCATTTAATTCCTCCAGATCTTCAGAAATATCAGTTAAGTCACTAAGTTCTCTTTTCAGTTCACACAAGGTGTTCTTTATCAGAGATAATATTTGTTCATAGTGAGCAATCCTTAATCTCAAATCATGTTCTCTTATTGATGAAATCCTTCACCATAGCCCTAAAGTTATTATCATCTAGACAAAGAGACAAAAAACAGTTAGAGGAAGAACCTTTTTCATCATTTGTGTATTTCTCCTTTTTCTTCCTTGGGGATTGAATTCCTTCACAAAGATAAACATTAACTGCCTTCTACTGCATCTCTTTTTGTGGTACCTCTAGTTACATGAGCCATGAAACTGTATCTTTCAAAGAGAAAGGAATGAAGGGAATTTTGATCACACATGAATATAAATAGAGTACCGGATAATTAAACCCTAAACAAAAACTTTGAAAAAGTCTTCACGGTTCACGATCCATTATCTATTTTTGATAAGAAAATATTCAATTGCAAATCTTAACTTAAAAAATCTTAAACTGCCAAGGATAAGAAATTAACAACTATACAAGACTTGAGCAACCTTGATGCAATCCTCATATTATCAAGTTAATAATGAGGATGCAAACATCAATATAATTAAATAGTGATGGAGTGATAAGAATGTTCACATCTTGTGTCACATGGTGACTTATCAAGGTTTGTTGTATAAACAGATTTTTTACCTCGTCTGACTCTGGTTCTCTTGGACTTCTTCTTGTTTTCAGGAGTTCCTTGTTGATTACTCAAAACCAGATTCATCATTTGCATGTCATTCTGAAGTTTGGCAATTCGTTTGTTGTTCCTCTTGAATTTCCAACACTTACTTTGAACATGATTTGCATTTCCACAAAACATACACTTCAGAGATGAATCTTAGTTTTGCATATTTGACTCATATTTATCACAACTTTTAATATCCATAGTTCCAGAACCGGCCGGGATAAAGGAATTATTTGTGCTCATAGTCTTGCTTTTGAACCCTAAACAATTTGTGTTTCCAAAAGATTTCTGACCGAATAACATTGTTGAAATCTTGTCAGAGCTTCTGGATAACCTTTGCAGGTCACACTTAAGAGTATTAATCTCTTTTTCTTTTAAAGATAGGGTTCTGGTGAATTCATCATTAAGACAGTCAATCTCAAGATTTTCACCTGAAGTGATGATTCAAGTTTCTTCAACTTCATTTTTAGTTGAATTTTTTCTTGGTGAATTTTTTCATTTTTACCCAAGAATTCAAAAATCTCAGTGTCAGACTCGCATTCTGAATCAGAATTTGAGATAATAGAAGTTTCTGCGGCGAACACTGAAATTTCTGTGCAGACTTCGAAAGTATGCGGATTGACCAACTGAATTGATTTCCTTTGTATTGAATCATATGAAGCATTAGAGAGAGAGAGAGAGAGACATTCCTCAGATCTTTTGCTTCTTCTCACAATATCCTTGATCTTTTGTAAAATCAATGACTTTTCAGGATCAGTATGATTTGAACAACATTCATCAGCCCAAGACAAGTAAGGAAGAACACTTATGTTGGCCACAACATTGAACGCGGATGTTCTGGCTGTGTTCTGATCATGATCAAGAACTCTTAACTTTCCAATGAGTGAGTTTCTGGAAAGAGCATCAAGGTTATTTCCTTCCACGATGACATGTTTCTTAGAATCATATTTGGCTGGTAACGATCTGAGAATTTTCATCACAATATCCTTTTCAGGAAAAGTCTTACCCAATGCAAAAAATGCATTAACAATTTCAGATACTTTGTGATTAAACTCATCAAATGAATCTTCATCAGCCATACAAAGGTTTTCCCACTCAGAATTTAGGTTTTGAAGCCTAGCTTCTTTCTCACAGGAAATTTCTTCGAATAAAAGTTCTAAGATATCCAAGGCTTCTTTAGACTTAGTGCACGCAGACACATGGTGATGAAGATCTGGGGTAATTGCATGTATGATAGCATTTAAGTCGTCAGAATTTTGCTTCGCAGCAAGAATCTCGTCAGGCTCTACCTACCAATATCCTTTGGAACAGTTACATCGCCTTTTGTAATAACCGGAGGATCATAGCCATTAACAACACGAACCCATGATTGAAAATCACGTGCTTGTAGAAAGGAACGTATAGAAATTTTCCACCACGACTAATTCGAGCCATTGAAGACTGGTGGTACGTTTATAGAGATAACGCTTTTATCCATAGAGTCATATTGCTACAAACGCAGACTTATAATGCCTGCTCTGATACCAATTGAAAAACCGGGGGTCTAACAACCACACCCAATATTTTGTTTAGGAAATTATATGGACTAACTCCAATATAATTCCAAGAGAATCAACTAGACAGTCAGACTCAATCAAGGAAAATATATCCAAGAGTTATATCTCAATTTCTCAAATCAATATGCAATCGAACAGTTAGAAATCTGTGAGCCGGATTAATAAGAGAAATATCTTGGATGGTACCAAAGACCAATATCCAAGCGTCAACCAATTTCAATCAACAACCAAAGGTTGGATTCACCAATTGATTGAACTACGCACAACTGTGATATTTCAAATATATAGAAAATATAATACGGAAAAGAAATAAAAAATATACCAGAAATTTTGTTAACAAGGAAACCGCAAATGCAGAAAAACCCCGGGACCTAGTCCAGATTTGAACACCATATTGTATTAATCCGCTACATACTCTAGCCTACTACAAGTTAACTTCGGACTAGAATATAGTTGAGCCATAACCAATCTCCCACTGATTAAGGTACAATCCCGTTCCTTACGCCTCTGAATCCCAGCAGGACTCTACGCACTTGATTCCTTAGCTGATCTCACCTACAACCAAGAGTTGCTACGACCCAAAGTCGAAGACTTGATAAACAAATCTGTCTCACACACAAAAGTCTATTGAATAGATAAATATGTCTCCCACAGAAATACTTACGAGTTTTTGTTTCGTCTTTTGATAAATCAAGGTGAACAAGAACCAATTGATACACCAGACTTATATTCTCGAAGAACAACCAAGTAATATCAATCACCTCACAATAATCTTAATCATATGGTAGCGAAACAAGATATTATGGAATCATAAAGAATGAGACGAAGAACTTTGTGACTACTTTTTATCTTACCTATCGGAGATTAAATCTCGAGCAAATCTTAAATAAGATAGTGCTCAATACGATAGAACAAAGTAAGATCAGAACACGCAACTATAGAGAAAATAGTTGGGTCTGGCTTCAAAATCCCAATGAAGTCTTTAAGTTATTAACCTATAATGGTTTTAGGAAAAACCGAGGTTAAAGGAGAATCGAATCCAGTCGCAACTAGTATCACACATGAGGTGTGGGTATTAGGTTTCCCAATTTCTATAGTTCTCCCTTATATAGTCTTCAAATCAGGGTTTGCAATCAATACTACCTTGGTAACAAAGCATTCAATATTCACCGTTAGATGAAAACCTGATTAGAGTCAAGCTATGATCTTTCAACCGTTAGATTGACTTAGCTTGTCATACAAAAATTAAATGTGTCTTCATTTAGATATGGGTAACCGTACCTAAACGTGTACACTTGGTTGGCTCAACAATATTTAACCGAAGTTAGCCATATGAACACTTTCATATCAACCTTTTTCATCTTTATCACAACTAGTTCAAATGACTCAAATGAAACTAGTTATAGAGTTGTTCAATTGTTTATATTCTCATAGAAGTATATAAGACACAATTGAAGCAAAATCGGTTTCGGTTCACTCAAATCGATTCATGAACATTATAGTCACGGTTTGCAAAGATTGCATTCCTTATTATATAAATGTATTTGTTCATGAGTATGTAAACATACATAACCGATTTTAAAACTTAACCCACTCAAGTATGCAAACGGGTACGCATACCTAAGTTCTCGGACTTGGTCTTGTTCGCCAGTATGCAAACGGGTACGCATATTGTCGTTCATGAACGAACTCAGTTGAATTAGTACGCATACGGGTATGCATACTATAGTTCCCGGACTTCAACAGTTGAATGTACGCATACGGGTATGCATACTAAATTCCCGGACTTGGAATATACATGCACCAGTTAGCATACAAGTACGCATATTGTGCTATATCCAATCAAAGGTTAATTGTTCTAAACTCCCATGTCAATCATTGAAACATTCTTGGAAGACGAGAATAGATGTCTCACACAAACTATTAGGTTCAAAGAAATTTTCAAGTGATCAAATGATCAATATGAAACATTTTGATTCTATATCAAATGACTGTCTCACACAAATCATGTAAGATGTTACCAGGCGATTTCACATGATCATCTTTTGACTTTCGTCAAGAATAAAAGATGAACTTGGGTAAAGCAAAAGCTTACCAACACATATTTCGAGAAATATGTAAGCGAGTTAAACTCAGCTCGAAATATCAAATGTGTATAATGTAAATTCTATATAGCTATATGACTTTTGTCTCAGTAGGAGATAGAATAGAAATAGACTTCTAAGTGATAGATGAGTTCAAGTCTCCATATACCTTTTGTAGGTGAAGTTCCACAAGCTACCCTTAGTAGTTTTTCGTCTTCAATCGATGAACGCCGTGAAGACTAAAGCTCAACTACACATTCTATCCTAATCCAAGACATAGATATGAGTAGACTAGAAATCAAGACTTATAGTTTTGACAACTAAACTTGACAAACAAGATTGAGATAGCAACACTTGAGAGTTAGACCGAGCAATGCTCTAACAATATCCTCATCATCACTTTCGTCATCCACTTTTTTAGAGGGAACACGATCATGTGGTTTGGATGATGATGATGGCAACAGTGTCACTTTTCTCAAGTACATTAGTGTATTTAAGTGCTTTGAATATAATATTTTTATCAACTTTAGCTTGATATTCATGTCAAAGATCTTAAAATTTCCAACTAGGTACGTCTGGAAAGTATAATAAGATCGTTTTCTTCGGTGATGATGTATTTCTTAGACTCGTAACAAGCTGGTCAAGATCTCATAATTTTCATGAAAATATCCCGTTAATGAATAGTCTTTTCTAATGAATGACAACCGTTCAATATTTCCGACAATTTGTGATTAAATTCCTCAAACGAATCCTCATCAGCCATAAAAAGGCTTTCCTAGTCAGAAGTTAGATTTTGAAGTTGTGCTTCATTTTCTCGGAATTCTTTTCAAATACGGTTCCTAAGATATCTCAAGCATCTTTTGATCTAGTGCACGTATACATATGATGTTGAATATCTGGGCTTATGGTGTGGATAATAGCATTTAATCCATCAGAGTTGTGTTTAGCAGCACTGATTTCAGTCTCGTTATATGTTTTTATGCCTTTAGGAACATAATTAGCTCATTCTCTGACTATTAGAGCATTGTATCCTCTTACAAGAAGAACCCATATCTGAAAGTGTGTTAGTGCATCAAGTTTGTCTAGCCCGGCCATAATACAGATCGCTTCAAACACATGCTTATTAGGTCTAACAATGTTTTCTATGATACCAATTAAAAACGCGGGGGTACCAAGTACACCACCAACATTTTTTTTAGACAATCCAAATGGACAAAACTTAATACAATTGCAAGTAGACCAACTGAAAGATCCTTCATACCCTTTATTCCAAGTTTCAACAACACAATAACCTGCACATATTCAAAAATAAATGTTGTTGTTGATACATTTGAATAACAAAAGCTAAAGCTAGGTAAATATTCAATCCGAACTTATTATTTATTCCTCTTTCGTAGTTTG
This sequence comes from Papaver somniferum, assembly GCF_003573695.1. Lineage (NCBI taxonomy): Eukaryota > Viridiplantae > Streptophyta > Magnoliopsida > Ranunculales > Papaveraceae > Papaver > Papaver somniferum. The sequence goes on from NC_039358.1 coordinate 20,515,842, forward strand.
AAATAATACACAACATGATGATATGTTTCTCCACCTTAGTCTATGTTTTACTCTTCCGTTAGATATATACTTTTCAGAACATATATCCTTTCTCAGTCTTTGTAAATCACCCGCATACTCCATATATTTCTCCCCCTTTTTGTCACAAAAATGACAAAGACATGAATAAATACAAGAGCAAACCGAGGTCATACAAGTTCATAAAAACCCATACAACCTATTAGAGTTAAGCACGAAGATCTAACATATCATTTTAGATAAGAAATACTAAAATCGAAACTACCTAAGTAATTTTTTTTTTTTTGAATCTTATCAAGGAAACAATTTCTCGAAGCAATTTATCTTTTGATTTGATAAGACAGAAAAATATAAGAATTAACTCGGCTGCTTATCAGGATCAAATTATTCATAAATAATTGTACCTCATTTAGACTTGAATAATCGTATCTTGTTTTGATAAGCCTAAACTAAGATCAGAATTAACTTAGTTTTTCTTATCAGGAATCAATTGAACTAAAACAATTGAACCTCTTATTTTGTTAAGCAATAACCAAACTTGATTCAGTTTTTCTTAACCATAACCAATTGAAACATAATAATTGTATTGTACTTTTCATTAAGCAAAAGCAAGAATAGGCATTTTAAATCACCTTTTCTTAACAGGATAATGATTAAATCGTTACTTTTTTCTTTGATATAAAAAACTAAGATCCAAACCGATCAAGTTTTCATATCAGGAAATATCAACCTTTACCAGAGAATATTCGACAAAATCTTAGCTTTTACGTGCCAATGTAAAAAGCTAGAAATCGAAACTCATATATATACTAAATACACAATTATGAACCATAAATTGATAATAGTATAACCGTGACTTCATACATGAGTTTAATCAATATCTACTTATGATTATTTGATAAACCACCCCACAAGTTTAGATATGAAACCTGCTTATATCAAAGAGTCACAACATCATAAGAGATATACAAAATATGAGATTAGAAATATTAGGGTTTGTGAAAACCGAAATAATATCTCATAAACCGAAAGCAAAGTGATAGGCACATTTATGTGTCTTATATAATCTCAATTGTATATATTATTAGTGCTCGAATTTATATTTATTATGGATTTTTATGTCCCTGTAGGTGTTTTTAGAAGAATAAGGATTTGCAGCGAAATTGGCTGAAAATGCGGCGTTTGGACCTCCGTTGATAGAGTGCCGGAAGCGCCCCAGAAGTGTACCGGAAGTACCCCAGAAATGTACCGGAGGATCCCAGAAAAATTATTATTTCCACCTCAAAATTACTATTTCCACCCAAATTACTATTCGCACCCCAGCACTCTGGATAAGGGGCACCTTCTTCTCAAATTCAAATAAACTTTTTGGCGGGAAAATTGGTTCATCAACTGGCAGAATTTCAATCGACAAAATGAAGGTGTTGTGGTGCGATTCAATGGCTCAAACTTGGTAGGAAGATGTGATATAAGTTAAGGAACACTTTTTGGGCTTTTGGTTCGATCAAATTTGACCATAATTAGCTGGACAATTCACGGAAGCAAAACAGGGAAACACGGGTTGGACACGGGATTGGAGAAGATTTGAGCGTGTTCTTCTCATGCATGAGGGCTCTAGCAACGTTGTGGGTCGTGTTTAAACACTTCTATAGTGACCAGGATGGAAATCTATGCGTACCAGAGCAAGAATGGAAAGAAAATATTCCCAAGAATATTTTTCTTTACTGCCGAGTTAAAGAGAATTATATGGAGTAATTGAGGGAGATTCAACGAGCTGTAGGTGTATAAATATGTTCCCTGGGAGTACTAGAGAGGCTGTCGAGAGTTGGGAGTCGAAAGGAGGGCCAGAGGAGCAGAAATCAGAGTTTTCAGAACTCTGTTGCTGCTGCTGCCCGTGAAGATTTATAACTAATATTCTGAGAATCTATTTTGACAAAATAAGAGTCCATATATTTATGTTTTGAGCAGTAATTGTTAAGAATAAATAAAATATACCACATGCATGAAGAATTGGCCAAGTCCTTAGTCCCAATACCTCTCGAACATCTTGTGACAAATTTGTACATATATTTTCGTTTTAAAATCTATTCAAGTCCGAGCAACGAACTTTTACTTACCTCTTGAAAAATACTACAACAAAATGGCGCCGCTGCCGGGGATTTGTGCTTAGGTAGAATTTTTATGTTTATTTTTATTTTTATTTTTTTCTTTATTGTTTGTTCCTTTTTACTTTGTCATTTTGTCTTTGATTTACAGGTTCGAAGTGGAGCACTAAGGACTTGGAGAGGAAAAAGCTTAAAGCGAAAAGCGAAAAGACAAGAAAAAAAAGGACAATTTTAGGATTTAATTTTTAATTTTTTTTAGAGTGTGTGAGGAAAACTGTAATTTTTTTTTTATTATTTATTTTGGACTTTGGACTTTGAAAAATTGGACTTTATTTTTTTTTAACCCTACGGAAGGGTATTATTATAAAAAAAAAAAAAAAAAAATATTATATAAACTGTGTGCAGGGAAGGACGACGATTACTATATCGTCTCGGCCCCTCGGGTTCGCACACGGCATAGGAGTCGTGGCCCGAGTCGACAACAACGGTTCATCGCCCGTCTGGTACGGGAGGTAAGTCCAATCGAAACACCCGCGAATCTCCTGCAAGCGGGTTACTGTCTGCCTTAAGGTGATAATTGTTTGAGGACGAACCGGACTGTCTTTATTTTCCTAGTAAAGGGCAAGGCCTGGCCTAAACAAGATAAGGGTTCGGATTTCATCACCGTTCTCTTCTTGCCCGCCTTAGGAAAACGAAACCGAACGCGAACCTAAGCTTTAAAATTTGGAATAGAACGAGACCGATAGGGTAACGAGCTTAATAGGAAACTCGTTCGAAAAATATTGGTTGCTCTTTAAGCAAACTCCAAAGTTCATGATGGTTTCTGTGAGTTGAATGCGTGACTGCGCCGCCTTGTGATAGCGGTGAGGCCTTGGGTATCAAAGCTCCACTCAGCTTCCCTCGCCTCAATTCAACTTACTTTGACTCGGATTGATTCCAGAGGGGTTTGCTCAAATTGCAACGAATTCCCTTTCGAAAGATAGAAGCTGGTCTAGAAACAATCTAAGTGGAGCCATCATGCTTTTTGTTTGCTAGAAATCTTTAGGTTTGTTTTGGTGGAGTCGAGTCGGCTTTGTTTGTGGTTGTGTAGAATTCCCTTGCAATTAAGAATGTCGAACTGGTATGATAGAAGCAAATACAATGAGTATCGACCTGAATTTGAATATGGACATCATCAGTTTTATGACCATGGTGGGAATAGTAGTTGGGAACGCCAACCTTTTCAAGGTTATGGTTCATACCATAGTGAGCCCAATTACTATCCACACATGAATTGGTCTTACGAGCAAGAAAATCAGGAATATTATAGTACTAGTCATGCGTTTTTGGAAAATTACTTAAAAACTAGTCCTGATTATGACATTTATAAACCTGTTCAATCTCTAGAAGAAACCTACCAACAAATTCGAAGGGAGTATGAACGTGCAGATAGTTCAAGAGAAGAGAGTACACAACGGTCTAAGATATTCAATGAGACTTGTGAACATATAAGTGTTATGCTCAGTGAAATTCAAGCACGTTTAGAGGCAGAAAATGAACAGTTAGCTAATGCTGCTCGAAATAATCTAAATTTCCAAAATAGGGTTTCTAATTCTACCCTTGATATCAATAGTGAATATTTGCCTAATTTAGAGGACGAGGTTAGAATTGGTAACACTACTTGTTTTGATAAGGTTCGTTCATTTTCATGCTATTATAATGATGATGATGATGAGAATAGTAGTAATGAAGAATCTGAAATATGTAGGCATAGTGATCAGGAATCTATTAATCCAATTGAGCTTTATGGTGATTATATTATTTCTAGTTCAAATCCAAATAATTTTTATGATTATTCACCTATTCAAAAGGACGAGGATTTGATTAGGGATACCACCTTTTTAGACGATGTAGTTCATGATCCTTTAGCCTACATAGTATTGGACAATCCATTATTTGATGAACTTATTAGTGGATCGGAGGAAGTAACTATGATTAACACCTTAGTTAATGAGCCTTTACTAGAAACTTTTTCTCATAATCCTTTATATGATGGTGGTTTAGAGGAACCGGTTTATCCTGAGAATCACCCACAAGATTACAACTTAGAAAAATCAATTGCCCATTTTCAAGAATCTGATGACATAGAAATTAGGGAAGTTGTGACCAGTCTATCTAGAGACACTGAAGACTCTAAGTTTGGGGGTAATCATCATTCTCCGTGTACTTTAACTCTTAGAAATATTCCTTACTTGGGACTTGACATCAATGCCTCAACCATCTTACAAGATTATCTTCATACTCGTTTTCCCGAACCTCATGATGTCCAGGAAGAATTTCAGTCGTTAGAAACCCATCCTCTGGTTGATGTGGTGTGCCCAGGATATGATACCCAGATTGACTTTGTTTTCCCACCAAATACTTTTCTACCAATTGTGGGAACATATAAATTTCAGATGTGTCAATTATTAAGTTTTGAGACTAAACCTAATTACTTTAGGAGATTAGGGTCGACACATCTGTTTAAGGAAGACCACCACTCTCTTTGTGGTCAACTGTGTAAGTCAAATCTGATTGACTTTAAGGATCCCCATTTATTCAGGTTGTTATTATTTTTAATTGAGTTTTTCCAGACTTTTAAACCTGAACTGTTGGATCTTAGCTATGAGGAAGTGCATCCAATGAAAATTTTCTATCAAGATCCTTTCATAGAACCTGAACCTGAACCACAATGGGACATAGGTATCTTAATCAGGAAACTAGATAAGGGTATGCAGTACATGTTCATTTTCTTGGCTTGTTGCAGATTCCTTTTACTTGTGATAGCTCTATTTGGTTTCGATAACCCACAATTATTTCGGCTATTGCTATATGATTCGAGGAGATTAAACCTTTCTTAGTCTGGCTGAAGACTTTAAACTTAGCACTTCTTGGGAGGTAACCCAATCTCACGCAACACGGTAATATCCTTCAATAAATCTTTTACTTAAAATAGTAACCGTTTCTCCTTGTTCATGTTTTTAATTTTATCTTTAGAACATTGAGGACAATGTTAGATTTAAGTTTGGGGGTATGGGGAGAAACTTTTTAGTTGCGTAATAAATAAACTCCAGAGCCTAGAAATTTACGCCTATTAAGGATAGCACTAACCAATCTAAGTGGATGGAAACATTTTTGTTTTAGGAGTTGAGGGACCAATCTGACTAGATGGAAACATCTATAGAGTCTATTCATAAAAGCACAGAGGTCAGGTGTTAGAAATAACATGATAGTTTCGCCATATCTTGTCGAGTCCTTTTCACTTTCTATTTTTAGTTTTCTTTTATTTCAAGTGATTTGGTGGGGCACACGATTCAAGTTGTTACCTTTGCTAGGGTGAAATAGAGTGACTGAGTTACCTTTTCAAAAAAAAAAAAAAAAAAAAAAAAATTAGACCGGACCAGTTAGACCAATCGGAATAAGTATTAACACTTGGATAGCAATATGCGTGTGTTCTCCCTGTTTCCGTCGCCTAAGCAAGCGTGGAATGCAGGACCCGTGGGAACTATCGTGTAATCTGCTGACAAGAAGCATGCGCTTGGATCCAAAAGATCTATTCATGCCGTTAAAAAAAAAATAATAAAAAAAATATATAAATAAAAAAAAATGGTTATTGTTATGTGTAGTCAACTGCTGGTTCCCTTGTATTTGCCAGTTTGTTGATCTAGATTTAAGTTATTGACCACTGGTTCCATTGTATATGCCAGTGTGTTAATATTAGTCAGACCGGTATCTCAGTCATTTAGGTTAGGTTCATCTTGGCAGAGGCCTTCAGACAGATATGGGAAACACCGTTCGCTTTTCAACCATCTACATTTTTCTTTCCATCTTCTTAATCTTTTCATGTGATTAGTCTGACTCCGAGTATGATGTCCATCGTGAAACTATCTTAGTAGAGCTCTGTCACTTATATGAATTTTAGTATCCTTGAGTGCAAACTCGTGTACAGCAATTGGAATTTCGCATCAGGGTTCTTCCTCTTAGAATCAATAATTGTATGCCAACCAAGGAGGTTCTTTAGTGCTTTCCAAGGTTCTGCGTAGATAGCTAGGGTACGGAGTATTGGTTTTTGTGGGTACACCTCTGAGAAACCCACCCGAGATTAACTCGGTCACTTTTCAAGAATAAATTTTGCTCGAGGACTAGCAAATAATAAGTTTGGGGGTATTTGATAGGCACATTTATGTGTCTTATATAATCTCAATTGTATATATTATTAGTGCTCGAATTTATATTTATTATGGATTTTTATGTCCCTGTAGGTGTTTTTAGAAGAATAAGGATTTGCAGCGAAATTGGCTGAAAATGCGGCGTTTGGACCTCCGTTGATAGAGTGCCGGAAGCGCCCCAGAAGTGTACCGGAAGTACCCCAGAAATGTACCGGAGGATCCCAGAAAAATTATTATTTCCACCTCAAAATTACTATTTCCATCCAAATTACTATTCGCACCCCAGCACTCTGGATAAGGGGCACCTTCTTCTCAAATTCAAATAAACTTTTTGGCGGGAAAATTGGTTCATCAACTGGCAGAATTTCAATCGACAAAATGAAGGTGTTGTGGTGCGATTCAATGGCTCAAACTTGGTAGGAAGATGTGATATAAGTTAAGGAACACTTTTTGGGCTTTTGGTTCGATCAAATTTGACCATAATTAGCTGGACAATTCACGGAAGCAAAACAGGGAAACACGGGTTGGACACGGGATTGGAGAAGATTTGAGCGTGTTCTTCTCATGCATGAGGGCTCTAGCAACGTTTTGGGTCGTGTTTAAACACTTCTATAGTGACCAGGATGGAAATCTATGCGTACCAGAGCAAGAATGGAAAGAAAATATTCCCAAGAATATTTTTCTTTACTGCCGAGTTAAAGAGAATTATATGGAGTAATTGAGGGAGATTCAACGAGCTGTAGGTGTATAAATATGTTCCCTGGGAGTACTAGAGAGGCTGTCGAGAGTTGGGAGTCGAAAGGAGGGCCAGAGGAGCAGAAATCAGAGTTTTCAGAACTCTGTTGCTGCTGCTGCTGCTGCCCGTGAAGAACAAGGAATCGGCCACGGTTCCTTCATCCATTTGCAACTGTTTCTTCAACTGCTCTGCAACGTTTATCTTCATCGCAACAGTTTCTTCATCATATTTTGCAACAGAGAAGTAAACCACAACATTTATTTTTCCGTCACCATTTGTTTCTCTGTAACAGTCCAACATCGTCTTCGCAACAGGAACTGCTGTTGCGATTTCTCTGTTGCATTGTTTACTCAAATGTAATCAACTTTGGAGCAATAATAAAACATTTTGAGATTATGATTAATATGAGGAGCTAAACCCAACATTGGGACGACGGAGGGAGTCTATTTTCGTCATTGTGGTAAATTTAATTTATTCTTTTTATGACTTTTGCACTAATTAAAAATTGAAAAATGATTTTAATTAATTAGTTATCATTTTATTTGATGTGGCATGCTTGCTTAAATGTTTGATGTCCCATGCTTACGATTTATAACTAATATTCTGAGAATCTATTTTGACAAAATAAGAGTCCATATATTTATGTTTTGAGCAGTAATTGTTAAGAATAAATAAAATATACCACATGCATGAAGAATTGGCCAAGTCCTTAGTCCCAATACCTCTCGAACATCTTGTGACAAATTTGTACATATATTTTCGTTTTAAAATCTATTCAAGTCCGAGCAACGAACTTTTACTTACCTCTTGAAAAATACTACAACACAAAGCAAAAGAAATAATCATTCAGATCAAGCAATTGAATCGTAACTATCAAAAGAATGACACAAAGGGTTTGAAATAAAAACTTAATCACTCATATTATTGATAGTTTGAATAATTGAAGTAAATCAATAATTGATTAATTTATTCAGATTCCGAAGAAGTGGATACTTCTCATTATGAAACCATTCTTGACATTCATGACGTAGTCCTGGTCCTTGATATCCTTTACCTCTCCAAAATTATGTGTTGGTATCCAAAATTCCTTGAAGTGTTTCAGGATCTTTTTGAGCATCAAAGGATAATTGTATTTGAATACAATTCAATTGTCTGCCAAGCCAATGGATGAAAAACGAGTTTTCCTTGCTTTCTTCATCGGATGCCTGAAGGGGGATGAAATTCCTTTTTTCTGTCCGCGCTCCAATCATTTGGTTAATGGTTCCCTTAGAGACGGATTTAGTATTTATATGATCACTGAACATATCTTCCATTTAATTCTCACAGATTTTAGTGATGAGACAAGGATGGCCAAGATTTCTGCTAGATCCCAAAGGACTAGAACACTCAAAAATCTTAATCATTTGATTAATGATTATCTCATAAAGATCATTTTTTTTATCTCCTTTAAGAAGAAAGTAGACAAACTCTGCGAACTCTTTGTCCAAATGTGACATGTCTCTAGTGCTTGCTAAAAAAGCAGCATTAACAAGCTTTCCAAAGACCTTTAAATCAAAGGAGACCTCTTTAGTTGGTAATCTTCCTTTTTCCCAGTCATTTTTTTTCTTCCAATAAGACGAGTTGAAATGGTATCCTAATCAACTTCATTACCAGTAATCATGTGACTACATTTCTCATTGTGCTTGATGACATTTGAAATCACCTTACAATTGACATGAATAAGATTGCAACCAACAAACGTAACAAAGGTAAGTTTTTTATGATTAATATTAGGAAAATTAACATAGAAAATTCTTACCACATCCGGTGAATAATTATCAAAATCGAAGAGTTTCCCCAGTCCGATCTTGAATAAACTTCACATAAATTGCGTCTTTCACTTCTAAATCAAATCTATTTTCAGCAGTAAATCACATTCCTTTGAGAGCTTGATACTTTTCAAAACATGAACTATCCACAAAGAGGTAAGAGCATGTTTATCCTTGATCATATTGGGAAACCGGATCTTTTCAATATCAACGAACGGAATAAAAGAATTTAAGAGATTCTCATTGGATGGTTCCAAAGTTTTTTCGCTCATGCTTTTCCTTTTTTCCATAATTTCCAATGATTTTTTTTTTGTACCGTAAGTAGACAAGAAATCTTAGTTTTATTAGCGAAAATTTTCTCCAAAACCGTTTCGAAAAATAATACATGAGCATCTCCTTTTATATGAAGAAGAAACATCCTTTTACGAAAGTTACTGGGTTTATGAAATAATATTGAAATCAGAAATACATTTTTGTAGGGAAACTGATTTGGATTTGGAACTCGACCTTCCTTATGAAAGATATTTTTTCCTTTTTGGATTGGGCCTTCACAAAGGATAAATCCTATATTCATGACCAAAAATGTGGTTACTCTCTTATTACCCAAAACTTTCGGTAACATCTTCCAGAACCCGCTCAGGGTAAAAATCATACGATGGGTTACCACTGAAGATGATTGAGTAAAAGAAAATAAACATGGTCATGAGAAGATATTTAGAGCAAAATATCTTTAAAATCATTAATCCAAAAATATTTTAAAAGATCACATACTTCATGGAAGCAGTTGTGATGAGCATGAAGCAGCCCTTTGTTAATTGTATGATTGACAAACAACTTATGTTTCATAGACTCAAGAGGGTACCAAGAATCAGACTTGTTTTGAGCCGCACATACATTTTTAGTCCTGAATGTGTACTTATATATATTCAGATGAATGTTATACCAAAATATATATTAAAACTTTACTTGTTCCTTTTTCAGGAACAACAATTTCGAAAAGACTATAGTGAAAAGATAATACTAGAGAGTCCTTTTGAAAAGTATTACACATATTAGTTTTTGAGATACGTATGACATTAATCTATATTCTAAAGATAATCTGGAGAGAGAGTTTTTCTTCCTTTATTCGTGTCTTCCACCACTAAAAATTGAAGCCATCAAATCTTGACGGTAAGTTAACTGAATCAATTATAGGTTTTTTCAAAACCATTTTAGATTCCAGACTTATAGGTTGGATTGCACCAAACATAGATTGCTAGATCTTTTCGTGTTTGCCTGCTCTGATACCAATTGAAATGACAAGGGTACCAAGTACACCATAACATTTTTAGATATCATCCTATAAGTCAAATACCTTGCGTGATCTAATATAGACAGAGACTGTGAAGAAGATAGCATCCACAACGTATACACTTCGTATATAGTTCCAAACCAAACCTTAACTATAGGGATTAACCCATGAGTGTTTGGGATTTACGTACAATGTATATACGTTTAATTATAACTAAAACAAATATTTGTACAAAGTAAAAGTAAAGACACGACAAGATTTTGTTAACGAGGAAACCACAAATGCAGAAAAATCCCGGGACCTAGTCCAGTTTTGAATACTCTCATAACTAAGCCGCTATGGAAAGACACTACCAACTTCGTATAGTTGAGACCAAGTAAACTAAGTTTCCTCAGTATCCCCGTTCATACAACCAATCTGGCCAAGGCACATGAATCCTAAGATAGAGTCCACTATCTTGAGTTGCTTCAGCCTCTCTGAAGACTTTAAGCACTCAACCCTTTCGATCGTCTTCCAAACAGTAAAGAACTAATCTATTTGGTAACTACTCCTATCTCAGGAAATAAATCAGAGATATTATAGTTGAGTGCGACAAAGTATTTTCTGTTTAAAATTGATTAAACTTCTTTGTCTGGTTTAGATATTCCAAGATCAGGATTAACAAGTTAACCAGATCAAGTCAAACAGAACTACCAGATTCAGCTACTGAAGAGTACCACCAAATGATAGCTTGTCGATCTAAATACGACTAGCAATAAAAAGTTTATCAAAACATAAACTAAATCTAGTCGGATCCTAGCCGATCAAGTTTGTGCGTGAAGCAAATCACAAAGATACGAAACCAATAAGAAAAATCTTCTTGTCTTCAAATATGTCTTTTGTACCTGCACAATAACAAACTTGATTGCGACTTATGATCGATCAACATAAAACAGAGTCTGTTAACAATGAACAATCACAAGTCAAAGTCAGACCTAAAGATAGATTTAAACTGTCGTTAATCTCTTGATCTAGTTTGAGTGACCTTATGTTAGAAGAGAACGCTCTCAAGAATAATCAAACTAGGTGCAATAAAGAGTTAACAAACCGTTAGTCAACCAAATCAATAATTGGAAAGTAAAATAACAATGTAATTCTAGTTTCCGACCAAAGGTACTAGTAGGCGCTTCCTGATCCAAAAGAAGTCTTTAAACTAGCAGAAGTAAGAGATTTCTCCTAATTAGGTTACTCTCCTCTCCAAAATATTATTACGATAATACTATTAGTCGGCTACAACAGTTACTACGAAACGAAGTTCCTGCCTCAGGATGAGTTTGTAAGAAGAACAAACTTCACTATTTATAGACCAATGTAGTTCAGAGGCCAAGGAATTTCTATCACCGAAAATATTCTTAAGATATGCAATAAATCACCTAAATCCGGTTTGTCTAATTCCAACCAATCCAACTGTATAACCGAAATCTTCATAGAAAACTCAATATTATCTAGCATTTAACTAATATATCTTTCCAGAGATATGTTTTGGTTGCTGGTAAAACAAAACATATTAATTTCGAAAATCTCAAAAAAATTCTCTACTACTTCAGTTTGGGATCTCACCTTGAGTATCAAGGAATATCTTCGAACGATTAAGAAATAAGATTTTAGGACATGTTCAGATCACTCATTATATCGACATCTTGAACTTTTCTATTTTGGAAACCCAATTTCCAAATCACACAAACCGCAAAGTGTATGTGACTTGAAGAAATCGGTTTTGCCTATCGGGACCGTTTCTACCATGACTCCTAAAACAAGTTAGGATCAGTTCTACCTTGACTCCAAATATTAGTAGGGATCAAATCTATCTTGACTTCTAACATAATCTAGGATCGGTTATACCTTGATTCCCTATATATCTTAGGATTGGTATAACCTTAAGATCTTTAATGAAAACCGGACCTTCAATCCTCTTGAATTGCTTTCAACTACGAAAAAAGTTCGTACATCTACTTCCTTAAGCTCGTGCAGTTAAACATAGTTTTCTAGGTATGAAATCAAACCTATGTTCACTTACACAATCTAGTAACAAGTTACAAAGATTATGTCGATGTTGCAGTTACGAAGTTCAAAAGAGCATGATAATTTGTAATTCAATATACCAATATAAAGTACTTATCAGTATTAATATATATTGTTCCTTGAAACTTTAATCACAATATGATGATCAAGTCTCTTATACCAAATTTTCATGTATATAACTTCTCATGTTATGTTTACAATCAGAAACGTCTTGAAAGCATACGATATAAAAATGAAAACAATCCAAGTCATGTATTACTAACCTCAAGTGGAAGGAAGATGTCATCGTTGATATTGATACGTCTTCGGAATCTTCAGGTCTTCAGGGTGATACTTGTATGTCTCAACATTTCTAGACTTCCTAGTCTAACTTAACGAAGTTGACTCCAGTAATCTAATCAAGCGACTTATGAGTTTTGATACTAAAATATGACAACCAACCTTGACATACCAAAGCTTGGTGGGTTCAACCGAGAAATGCTCTAACACTTTTTCCCTAGGATAGGCTTTTATTTATTTTTCCTCATCTTATACAATTTAATTGCTTTTAGGTTTAGGTTATCTAGTTTTATTTTGTCTAGGCTCCTGTGAAACAATATTCTGTTGAAATCAATGTTGGATATGTTACCATGGCTTCTTCTTTCAGTAGATTAAGCTTAAGGGCTGCTGACCCCAATGGCTGCGTTTTCTCAAAGATGCAACATCAACACTGATCAAATGAATCCTCGATTTTGGCAATGCACCCGCCATCCACAATCAACAACCAATCTTGATAGTTCTATTGCGAGCTAATCCACTCATCTTCCACAAATTGTTTGTAGATTATTACATATTGGCAGTATTAGAAGACTTCTTATTGGATACTAATTGAGAAATGAAACTTTCTAGGTCACTGAAGATTTACTTTTGTTTAGATTATACTAAGATTTATTTGAGTATTATTTTCATTTTTGGATTTATCACGTTGTACTCTTTCGTTGTCAAGGTTTTATCCCTGTGGGTTTTCCTTGTCAAGGTTTTAACAAGGCAACTCAAGCGTGTCCAACACCGGATTGTGGTTTTTCTTTTGTTTTATGTTTTTTTGCTATTGTTTCTTTTTTCATTTCCTTGTAGTAACTTTTAAATTAAATTTTTATATCAAAAAAGAAAGAAACAAAGAAGATAAATCCATCATTCCCTTACGAATTTTTATAACTGACCTGTGTATTCATCCTACCGTACGTACCTTCTTCGATTTTTACGTTGGAAAATTTGACTCAAGAGGGATGAAAAAAATACACATAAATATTGTATTTCTCACTCAAAGGATCTTTTGGAACCGCACTCTTCCGTATATACTTGCAAATATAATTCGATACAAAAGTTAGTACTTTCGGGATACAATGAAACCTTCAAGCTGCATAATCCAATTCAAATTTTGTACTCACTTTATTTGACCAAGAACTCAATATGGAGAATCTTATGGATTGAAAAAAACAGAAAATCAAGAAACTTATAACTATTATTGTACAATAACAATTTTATACAAAAAAGTGTCAGTGAATATTTATTCGACAGCATTTCAGAAACTGTCACGATTGTTCAACACTATTGGTGTGAGTTTTCGTAATAAATTGTTATCTATATCATGTAGGTAATTATTTTGTAACAGTTAAATCGTAAACTGTCATGGTTTTGAAACTTGAACTGTCACCAAAGCTAAAGTCAAGTCCAAAGTCTGATAGTATGCTAGTGTATGTAGTAGCTTAGGGAAATTCCTATGGAAATGTAGAAACCAAACTTTTTGTTGAGCAAGGTGGATGGCTAAACAGGTTTCTCCACTATGGGAACAGAAGTGGGAGGTTGATCATCAAGCGCCAGGACTGGGAACATCCGCCCGTGTATGTAGGATAAACGCGGCGTGTGAATGTTAGACTCGGCGTTTGTAGCACAAATGCGGGCATGTGATACACAAACGTGGGCGTGAGAAACAAAAATGCCAACGGTCAAATATCTAACGTCCATATTTCCAATGGTATAATTTTCAAAACCTATAAATTCCTTCAACTGAATTTATTTTCACTCACACCACTACTATCTCTTCTAAAATTCTTCTTCTTCACTAATTTTCAAAACCTATGAATTTCCTTCTTCTAAAACTCCTCTAAACCAATGTTTTTGATATAATATGAGCAACTTCATAATAAGAACGGTCAATACTATAAAGAAGAGAAGATATCGAAGACATGAACCGGTACCGCAGCCTGCCACAGATATAAATAATACTCAAAATTGGGAACCAGAGTTTGCTTCGCCGAGTGTTGTTGCTGCTCCATCTTTAGTCCAAGGTCATGTGACGGGGCATCAAGAGCGGTCTGAGAGTTTGTATAGAATGAGAGGTGGATTTTATGAATTAAAGGCTACATATGATGGTCTGCCCCCTACAGTCTGAGAAAGGGTTGACAGATATCCCTGGCGTGCACTTTATAATGTGAAGCCTAGAAGACACAATAACAAAATTACGCAATTATTGGTAGAAAGGTGGTGGCCGACGACGCATACGTTCCATTTTATGGATTTTGAAATTTTCAAGTTTGTTTAACTTAACTTAACTTTTATTTTTTAAATAATTATTAAATAATCAAAAGAATTAATCATAGTTGATATTATTCTTGTAATTGGAATTACGCCCCTTGATTTGTATTTCATTTGTGGGATCCCTAGTGGAGTGGGAGATCCTGTACCATACAACCAAAACGAATGAATATCAAATAATAAATGGCAAACGCTTCTTCTCTCGTTTATGGAATCACACATACGTGAGGATCATAAAGATTTGAAAGAAGGTGGGTTATTATGTTCAGCGTTGAAGTTTTTCCTTAACCAAAACAGAAACTCAGAAAAAGTAGATGACTATCCTGAACTCGAAAAGGTGTTAATCTTATGGGTATTGGGTCAGATGTTCTTTACAAACTCAACTTTTATTTATCATATTGGTTGGCTTGAAGAGTTAGAAGATCTTGACAAAGCACTAGATTATGACTAGAGCTCTGCAATTTTAGCTGAAATGTACTGTGGGTTGGATTAAGCATCCATTGGTATAACTAACTTCACTGGTTTCTGGAGCACTATAGAGGTAAATATCAAAATTATTATTTTTAAATTTAAATAATTTTATGAACAAATGTAGATTAAGTCAAAATACTAAAATTATGGAGTAATTTGCAGTATTTGTGGTATACCTACTTCCGTGTTGGTAAACCTGTTAGAGCACTGCTCGGTCAAACTCGCATGCGTTGCTATCTCAAGCATGTTTGACAATGTTAGTGATCAAAACTATAAGTCTTGATTTGTAGTATCTTATAGCTAAGTCTCGGACTAGGATAGTAAGTGTAATTGAGCTCAAGGACTTCATGGCGATTCATCATACAAGTAGAAGATCTACTCAAGGAACCGGTGGAACTTCTCGACAAAAAGGTATGTGGAGACTTGAAATTATCTGTCACTCAAAAATCTATCTATTTTATCACCTACTCTTTGAGACAAAAGTCGTATGTTATTGTTTATGGGCAAAAACCGTTTCTGTTGATTTTGGTAATTTCAGTGAGTGAGTGAGAAATAAATCTAAACCCTAAACAAATGTACTGCACATGAGTACTTTATATTCGAGAGATCAATCTTTACAAATCTGGCCTAAACCAAGAAATGGTCGTTCCAGATTTGCTTCGGTCACAAAGAGGAGGAGAAGGGCTGGTTTAGGGAGGGAAGCGAAGAGAGTGTTGAGGACAGAGTAGTTCTGGAAGAGTAGTACTTGACTTGTATCAGAAGATGAAAGCTTTGAGAAATCTAGAAAGAGTTTCCTTTCTGAGTGTTGTACTTCTCCTTGACCAAAAACTTGTGTCTTGGTGGAAATAGGTAAAACCTATTTACACAAGTCCAAGTGAAACGTACTATGGCCCCGTAAGAAAATAAACAGATGAGTTAAATGGGAAGAGGTGGTAACGCCTGTTATTGATGGAATTTGATGTTCCATAATGAAAGAGCATTTCACCATTACTTCCTGCATTTACTAACCGTTTAATTTTTATTACACTTTCTTGAAACAGGCATTTGTGTATGCCGCACGCTGTAGACCGCCAAACCAAAACCCTAATGAGCATCCCCCAGTTTGTGACATACGTTTTGATGTCTCGAGTGTTTTCGTGGAAAACATGTAGCATGTCGCTGGTGTTTGATAAGTTGAGCTTGAGAGACTTGCCGGCTCAGTGGCGACCTTCGACGGTCGAGATTTTGTGTAAGAGGAATCGTGGCCTTTGATGTAGGCGCGACATTCCAAAGTGCAAGGGTTGCACGGCATGCCAAAGTGCAAGGGTTGCACGGCATGCCAAAGTGCAAGGGTTGCACGGCATGTGCCAATGGCATGTGTGTCATGCCTTGGTCCTAGGTAGCACGTCGGGTGCAAGTGGAAGTGCCAAAGTGCAAGTGTTGCTCGGCATGTGCCAATGGCATGTGTGGTATTCCTTGGCCTTAGTGTTGCACGGCTTGGCATGCCAGGTTGCAAGGGTTGCACGACATGTGCCAATGGCGCGCGTGGCGGCTTTGGCCCTAGGTTGCACGGCTTGGCATTCCAGGTTGCAAGGGTTGCACGGCATGTGCCAATGGCGCGTGTGGCGGCTTTGGACCTAGGTTGTACGACTTGGCATGCCAGGTTGCAAGGGTTGCACGACATGTGCCAATGGCGCGTGTGGCGGCTTTAGCCCTAGGTTGCACGGCTTGGCATGCCAGGTTGCAAGGGTTGCACGGCATG